>NW_010418121.1:0-11826 GCF_000710305.1 Buceros rhinoceros silvestris | reverse complement strand
AATGTGTGTACCAGGCCAAAGTTTGGCAGGAATGGTAGGATTTGAAAGAGATCTTAAATGCCCCTCTGCCTCCTGTGAAAATTTCACTTCAGGCTGATGAAAGAAATAGCATTCTAAATTAATAATGACGTTCAGCTTCTTACCTCGAGAACTGCTCAGCAATCTGTCCCAGTAAATTCTGGAACAATTCTTCTTTCTCTGCAAAATGTAGGACAAGATATTACAGAACATGTCAGAGGAAAGAAGACACGGTCCAACCCCTTGCAAAGTGGTGTCCCCAGACTTCCAGCTCTGACGGAGAAACACTTAGCCAGAAAGTCGTTCTGGTCCTTTGAACAGTGACAGCATTCAGGAATGACTCTGCCTCACCTGCCTTCCTCTGCCTGCAGATCACAGTCACGTTTTCTCAGAAGGGATTTTTGGGGTGCTGGACCTCTGAGAGGGGGCATGTTTTAAGGCAGCACTCTCTGAAAAGGAGACCTCTTTTGCATTTCTTGGGTGGGACACCCAGAATCACCCTCTGCTTTTGAAAGGTCTGGCTCTCAAGGACAGCCTCTACACCATCAGCATACTGTGCCACAGTACCCACAAACAACGCAACAGCTTTTGAACACAAGAAAAGCCAACTCGCCTTTCAGATTTACACGGGGACATCATCCTGGAGAGAAACATCTTGGAGCAAATTCGTAAGGATTGTACTACTATGTGTAAACTTCGGGCAAACGTGAGATGCCAAAGTGAATGTGCTTTCACAGAAGGAGGTCCACCCTTCCTGTTTCACGGGATGGACAGAGCAGTGCACAAGTTTCCCAATCCCTTTTCCCAGAGCTGCTGCGGGAATCCTCTCAGGATCCCATCGCTGCCTGAGCTACTGTGGCAGAGGCCACCCTGGGACTGCTAATGCAAACAGCTCCCTGTCTCCCGCTGCCAACTCCAGTGCTTGGGAAAAAAGTCAGCCTGGTGAAGCCCCAGCCCCTTCCCCTCCCCAAGACCGTCACAGGATTGTAGTCACTAATGCAGGGAAAAGCAAAGAAGTCCTTAAGAAAAGATCCTAGATTTCCACGGACAGTACACTTTAGAAAGGAAGAAGCATAGCAATATTTTCCCGTCTTTGAGCCTGTACGCTGCATTCACACAGACAGGGGAGGTACAAACCGCCTTTGCTGAGCTGCGCTGCTCTTTTGAGATTGCCTCCACTTTCCCCCACCAGCCAATTTAAGCTGCACTCTGCTGCAGTCGTTCTCGTGCCCGCAGTGTGGATTTACTCTTGGTTTCTCATGCTCAAGGAGTGGAAACATCGCATGCTGTCACATACGTGCTGCATGTTACAGAACGCTCATTTGTACCCTGTCTAGAAATACCCGATGGCATTTCTGAACCTAGTTCTTGCACTTGCCTGAGGGAGCACGATGCCTCACAAGTGCAGTCACCCAGGCAAAACACATCAGACACAATTACAGCCCAACATTTACACCTTATTTCTAAATAATAGCTCTTCTACCTGTTGAAAGGAGTTGCAGTTCCTCAGGTATTAGAGATATAAGAACCACCTGTCAAGAGCATTCACTTCGCTGGTCAAAACAACTTGGCTGTGACCCCTCTGTCTCTAAACCGGAGCAAGCACTCTGTGCTCCGAAAGTCTCAGATCTAATTCCCCGGCTTGGGGTTTTTTCTTTTTTGTTCGGTTGTTCAGTTGTTTTTTTTTTTGTGTGATCCAGCTCCCAGTGGCGTGGCTAGCAGAGCAAATGAAGAGATTAGCTCTTTTCACACAGACCCACTCTTCAGTTTTCCCACAAAATCTGTCTGAAAACCTAAGCGCTGAAACAAAGCAAATGCTGCATCCTATTTAAGACAGGAGGAAAGCTTACCGTATGCAGCACCTGGGATGGTACCTGAGTCCAACAGTGAAAATAAGCAGAGAAACCCGTGTCCTCTTACTTCAGTGCTGCTCAGCTCTCTGACAGTGGCTGTAGCATGCCAGAGACTGACAAGTTCCCTATAAACACGGTTCCAGTAAAAAAAAAAAAAAAAAAAAAAAAAAAAAAAAAAAAAAAAAAATTTACTTTCACCCCACTAAAACATGAGGTGAACCAGCAAAATTCATGCCAAAAAAAAAAGAAAAAAAAAAAAAAAAAACCAATCTTCTTTTCACTCCCTCCCCCTGTCAAAACTCACTTGGAGCACTAGGACATTCTCGTCCAGGGAACAGTCAGCTGCAATCTGATGTTTATGGATGTAATAAAAGATTTTCAAAACGAAGATGTATGTTTTTATAACCCTAGGGTGCAGTAAAGATATATGACTAAGAGTGGCAGTTCATTTCATCTTAAAGAGACAAAGATCCATTTCTGTCCCCTGCTCCTTTCCGAGGGGAAGACCTCTGCTAACCCCTGATTCTATCAAAAATGAGACATCACACCAATATCACTTAGCCTCACTTGTCCACTCCCCTGTAAAACAGGCAGGCTAGGCGTCCTTTGACTCCCTTCATTCTTCTCTGTCTTCTTTGGGGTTGTGGTTTTTTTTTTTTATTGTACCTCTGGGCAGGGCTGACACCCCAGGTGCACACAGTTACCTTTTCCTTTAGTTACTTCTTTTGTTTTGCTGCAATTCCCGCCGTGAAAAGGAAATGCTACTGCACGTAGCATGGGTAGATGCAATCTGTACACCTTGCAGAGGGTTGCCAGCTACTGCCTGCCACAACCCGAAAGCTAACAGCAACACTCTTCTCGGCTCACTTCTCGCTGGCACCAGTAATGTGCAGCGTTTGCAAACACAGGTATTTAGCAAGTCAGGTTTTTGCACAGTACATAGGGTGTGCAAGGTCTGACAAGTGAAACTTAGGAAAAAACCCTCCAGAAGATGCTCAATAGCATAATGCGAGGTAGGGAACAGGCTAACTCAGGCCTCCCGGGCTTCCCGGGGCTCATTCCTGTGCTCGCTGTGGGGACAGGGACTGCCCGTTGGCCCCTGCCAAGTGCAGCAGGGAGCTTGGCTGGGGCATCAGGGAGCAAGGAGCCATTTCGCCCTCCCTTCCAGCAGCCCTGTCTCCAGCAGGTCTGGGCAGAAAGCAGGTGCGGGAGAATACGGCAGCAGCGCTTTTTCCTGTGACTCCCACGGCCACCGGATCGGAGGGCTGGCAGCAAGCACGCGCCTTCCCTGCCAGACGGGGACTAGGTACAGGCTGGGGCAGCTCAGGTTATGCGTGGAGTGACACAGATGGCTTATAACCCACTGGCAGGCACCCTCTGCTTCACGCCGCCTGGCTCAGCAGTGACTCTTCTCCTCACGTCTTACCCACCGGGATCATGGCCAGGAAACCACCTCCATTCTCCCACCCTCCATGGCTCCCCTTGCCATGCTGCCAGCCTCAGAGCGCTGCAGGCAGGGTATGCGTAGGGTTGTGGGGGTGGATTGTTTTCCTCCCCTCCTTTCTGCTGTGGCCAAGCAAGGCTGGGAGGACGTGGGTGTCTGCCTTTCCCTGCCAGCATCAGGTGGGTGAGTTCCTGCCACACGGTCCATTTCTCACATGTGCTTTTGTGCCTCTGGCTTGGGCTCCTGTCCGTACTTCACTTTCTGTGGTTTGTTTGGATCTGGGCAATCGAAGGCGTATCCGAAAAACACAAACCGCCAGGTGGACAAAAGACTCAGCAAGGCGTGTGCTTCAAGCCCAAGCCCGTGTCTGTGAATCGCATCATACTGAGCACCAAATGTGCTTGACAGCTCAGGTTAATTTGGGCTGTTGCATGCAAGACCTTGCTCAGGTGAGTAATCCTGGAGCAGTTGCCCCCATCCCGATGCACGCATCCATGTGGGATGCACGTAAGCAGCATCATCCAGAAAGGGGATTTTTCCCTCACAGTGTCTGTCTCTTCACTCTTGCCTAAGCTATAAGTGTGAATATGCCTCCAAAAAGAGGAGAGATCCCAGAATAAGATTCAGACAGAGACAGAAGCTTCTGTCACTTTACCAGTAGCAATCATCTCAGCAAGATTTTGTGTATTTAATCACTCAGAGGGGAAAAACGGTCCATGCGGATCTCTGATGCCATTGTTGGTGGGCTCAGTGGTGGGCAAGGCAGGGTTAGCGCTGATTCGGGTGTGGGCCTTCTAGCAGGCAGCCAGACAGGTCTTGGCTGAGCTAGCTGCCCTGGTGCAAGCTGATGCCCCGGGCTTTCCTCCTTGCAAGAGCGAGATAGCTTGTTAGCTGAAAAGACAAATAACGGCAAGTGAAGTGGGAGGCAAAGATGCTGCCCACAGCCTCAACCGGGCCAAGCGGCATCCACATGGGCAGGTAGGGTCCCCCAGCGCTTGAGGCTGCTGAGTAAGGAATGGCAGGTGGTGAGCTCTTTCCACATGCTGATCTTCACCCTAATCAGGCACTTCCCTCTTTGGGTTTCCTCACCCATTTCCCCGGGATGAGGAGATGCTTGTATTGAAGGACCCACCAGATTAAGCTGGAGACACAGGTGCAGAGAGAACTGGAGCTGAGCTCTTTCAGGTCATATCCCTGGTGAGATCTTTAAGAGCTGGTTCAGCCACCTGTGTACTTTGCTGCCCTAACTTTGAGGTGGTAGGAAAGCCCGTGCGCATGTTTTCCCCATATTTGGGACTGTGGTGGATCAGGCTCACTTGAGCTCCACAAAAGCTCCTTGCTCTGCACTATCAGAAACGTAACAGACTCCAATTTTATTTCTCAAGAGTGTGCTGCTTAGCAGGATTTGTTCATTGAATTGGCATCTCCAGCAATACTGCAGAGTGCCTGAACTCTACTAATTACAGTCACAACACAGCCTGTGAGTTTTGAGCCTGTTCCACCACAAGGATGCAGACCACAGCCTTTCTGTTTTCTGGAGGGAGAAGATGAGTGTTCAATGGGGTTGGGAGTTCAAACACCCCAGAGAGAAGCAAGGGTTTGTCAGAAGGAGTTTGATGCTCTGGTCAGATAGCCACAAGCCTTCTGGGCTGGGGCTGTGGGAGGAGGGACAGCACGTGATGCAATGGCCTCACAAGCTCAGAGGTGGCCAGCTGGGCCCCCGCCTTTGCCTCACATACAGTTGACCCCGCGGTGATACAGCGATTGTTGCTGCATCCAACGGACATTCACTGGAATAATAACTTTTTTAATTCCAACCCTCTCCCATGACTATGGCCAGGAAATGAAGAACGATTTCTTAGCAGGACTCCAGTGGATATCTCCTCTGCTGGATAAAAGCCACTGCTTATATTTTCCTCCCAAAGGATCGTATTTTCCAGTCCCACCTTTTACAGTCTTTGTTCCGCTGAAGCGTGCGTCATTCTTTTCCAGCTGCCTGGGAGATTGCTGAAAAGAGGTGCACTGCCTCCCACTGCTGTGAAAATTGGGGTGACCCCTTTTTTGGTGCGCATTTGGACAAGTTGCTTTGGGAAGCAGAATCACGCAGGCAGAGTTGTTTAAGACGTGAAGACTAGAACAGAGCTGGTTTTTCTCTTTTAATGAAGAGGAACAATTTCCCACTCCGGTTATTCTTCCTGCTCTCAGCAAAATGTCAGGAATGCTTAAGATTAATGGCAATCCATGTGAAAGAGAAACAGATACGAAGGAACATTAGTTCCATATCACTCGGTTCAACTTTCCTCCTCTTTCCATAGCAGATTCTGTCTTACGCTTTGGCAACCTACCACCAGAATTTTGTTCGCCTTTTTCAGCTCAGATCTTTGGAAATCCTTGTTTTATAAAATGCAGGGAGGGAAGAGAGGCCTCGCTGACACAGTGAGTTGCACTCTGCACTAAGCAGAGCCGTGTGCTGTCAGCTGGGGTGAAAAATGAGGGCCCTGGGAGAGTGCGAGAAGTCATACATGGTTTTATAAAAATATACAATTAGCCTCATGTTAGGAAAAAAACCCCTGTAGATGTTCTAGAAAGCCCTTTGATCAGCTTCCCAGCTGCTATAACACATGGCATTTCCTGGCAGAGACCCGACAGCCCCGTTCACCGGTCCCTCTCTGTTTTGGGGCAGATGGTTACACACCGCAGCGGGTACAGAGAGACACATGCTGCAGGCAAGACCCCGCCTTTTCCGATCTGATAAAGCAAGTAGCGTACTCCTGGACCAGAGGAGTGATGCTGTTCCAGCAGAGCTCGTCACAGTGAGGAAACAATTTAGGAGACAGCTTCTCTCCCCTTAGCAGCAATGTGTGTCCCTCGGCTTTGACTACCTCCTTCTGGCAACAGTGGCAGTCACTGCCGTGGGACCTGTTTATGGCTTATTACAACTCTTACTGTGATAAAGTTCTTCCCTGTTTCTTAGCTGCTGTGTTCTTCTGCTCTCCATTCAGCTTTGCTCTCTGCATGCACAACGTCCCTGCTCTTGTCTCGCTGTTTCCCACACACCCTCCCACGTCGCCTTGCTGCGCCCCTTTCCTACAGAGGTTTCTGCCACAGCAGATGTGGGTGCCTCAGAGAACGGCTTTGGTTCCCTGCACCTCCCCATCTGAAAAAAGACAGTGCTGTGAGACACTGTGCTTTCTTGTGTAACACGGGGTGTGGGGGGTTGGGAGCTAAGCAAGAAGAAAAGGTGGGACCTGCAATTAGCATTACCAAGAAGATGAGACAGTACCAGGAAAACTGCCTTGCCCCTGTCCCAAGAGCCTCACCCATTCCTGAGAACCACTTTTTCCAGTCCCAGACTTCCTGGCTCCCTCCCGTTCTTTCTGTGCACTCTACATTTCCAAGACAATCTTAATCTCTTGCCCCTTGCCTCTCCTATCTTCCCATTTTAGTGCTCCAAACTGTGTCCCCAGCTGATGTCTCCTCCCCTCCTGCAGCCCCTGCCTCACAGCCACCCTCTCTCTACGGCTCCGCAGCGTACAAGCTGGGGCTCTTGCTCGGGTTGTCTTGGAGCAGGTTGCTGGAGATACACCAGCTGCATGAATGAAAGAAACCATGACCCAGGTGCTCGGTACAGGAACTGCCCCAAGCAAATGCTCTGCTCCAGTGTCTCAGAGCTGCTTGCCTGAGCACGACATTGGCAGGGGAAGAGAAATGGTGAAAGTGGCACTTCAGTTCTGCCGGTGGAGTACAACAGTGCTGTGCGCTGGGAAATGTGTTTCGAATGTATTCTTTCATTCAGGCCTTCTTTAATCTTGTCAGGTGTATTTAGATGTTTATTATGCTTAGAGCTACCATGCCCACAACAGAAATTCATTCTCTCTCCTCAGCCATCTGGAAATAATGTGGGTTTCAAATGCTGCGCTCAGCTTTTCAGCAGAGCTTTTCTGAGAGGTGAAAAAATTTAACAGAACGTTGCAAGGACAGGCTCTCAAACAGTGTCTGTGTTGCCTGAAAAAAAAACCCAACCAAACCGCAACCTGCTCTGTGTGAGACTTTTCCCAGGACATCAGCGGTGCTGAGTCAGACCAGAGAAAAGCGCCGTGAAAGTCCCCTGGACCCTGGCCATTCCACCTCACCCTCAAATTCTTTGAAATCTGGGGACTTTTTTTTTCAGCTTTCCTCCAGAACGCTGTGGTCAAACACTTCCTATTCTACCATAGATACAACCATGACACCATCATCTTTCTTTCTTGCATCATAGCCACGTGCAAATGCTCGCAAATGCAGCAAAACAGTAAATTCAGTTCAAAAGGGTCGTTTTACCTGAGAGCTGCCCAGTGGCAACAGGTATTACTTTGTATGGAGACCTGGAAGAGTCAGAGAGGGCTGATGTTAGCAACACTCAGAAAGCAGTCTGTACGTCTCATTCATACCCCCTGAGAGGAGGGAAGAAGTATCTGAATGTATTCTAAGCTCTCTTAAAACCCGTCAGTTTAAATACGGAATAGGCACTTTTATGAATGCACGACCCTCCGATTCGGTACTGAACTGGAGACAGAGAGATCTTGTGCTGTGTGGGCACACAACGGACGTGGTAGAAACGCCTCCTCTTTGGCAAGCCTTGGTACGCTGGGGACCAGAAGGCGAGGAACTTTTGTAGGTGAGAAGGGAGCTCTGGCAGTGGGGAACATCTTTTTACTCTTGTTCACGCGTTGTCCTGTGCAGTAGATGCCTCCCAGCAGCTGGGGCTCTGCCACACGGTGTCAGTGAGACTATGAGAGTAATGGGAGTGATAAGTAATGATGCGGTATGCAACAAAGTAAATAACAACGGAAGGAGTAACTGCGAGCAGTCAGAACGAAACTAAAAGTGCCAGGCTCAACCAGCAACAGGAAGCCAAGGAGAAAAAGAGAAAGGGATTTGTAGGTGGGAAGCCAGCCTGGGAGAGACCTAACCTCATCAAAGACTTCGACTTGGCTTTGCGAGTAACGCCGCGGTTGTGTTCTAGCAGAGAAATAAAGGAGCACGGCAACAAAGGATCTGGGAGCCTTGACAGCAAACAGAGTGGGAAGGGAATGGATGTTCCACATTAAATACTTAAAAGCAGTATTTTCCCCTCAGACTATTACTCCTACTTCAATAACAAGTAAAGATCTTCAAAACCAGTGGACATTAGTGTTATAAGCCAGCATGCAATTCTTCCTGTCATCCCCCTCGCTCCAGGGGGTTGCTCACCTTCCGCTGTGCGCAAAAAGCACCTGCAGGAAACCACTACCCTTTCCCTTGGGCTTGACCCTACTCTTGAAAACTAGGCTGCAGCAAGGCTTACCTCTCTGAGTTCGCAGGCATCGTCGGATCGATGGATACCATACAATTGTCTGCCGTCAACAGGGAGATTGTTGTGTTCCTGAAAAGCATGTTTCAAAGAGGTTTATCTGACCTACAGACGGTGGCTGAAATTCTGTGCTACTGCACACAAGTGTATAGCCATCTTCTCTCCAGCCCGGCCTGGCCTTGCACCCTTTTTTACCCTGGCGCAGAAAGGGTCAAAGCACGGGACAGGGTAGGCTCGATGCTTCGCCCATTTCAATTACCAGAGAGGTTTATGGGAAAATGTTAAGTGTGGTCATCTTTGATGTCAGAGCAGACTTTGCTCACTGCTAACTCATGTATTCTCTTGACTCATCAACTAATAATTTCTGTTAAAAAGCCGTGTTTTGTGGTACATTGACTCGGCAGCTCTACATTGACACACACTATACAAATGACTACTGGTGCTATGAATGTCTTGCAATTATTTAGTTACTCTTTTACCAAAACAAATAACACAAATGTCCAGTTGAATGTGAATGTGGGGTTTTTTTTGTTTGTTTGGTTGGTTTTTTTATTCTGGGTTACGTGTGATCTCATAAGCTCAGATGTAAACCTTGGAGGTTTACTTTGGCTCCAGAAGCCTAGTTGAAATGAACAGTTCTTTAGAAGTCTTCTGATGAAAATAAAATGACAAATATGCAATGGACACTCTGATCCCAGATGACTAAAACTGCTAAACAAAGTTTCCTGGGCGATGGAGTAGAAATATATGACATCACAGGCAAACGAGAGTTATTAACCTCTCTAATGACAAACAGGAGGAAATAGACGGGATAAACAGCAAAGGGCATTAATTCTGTCCAGCAACTTATGCAAATTCTAAGTCAATACAGAAATTTTATCTTCCAATCCCCAGAGCTGAAGTCACACGATAACACCATGATTAAAGGATTGGCTTGTTTTCTCCTTGCTTTTTCTGTATTGTAAAGCTGTACGTACAGACGTAAGGACTATGGCTTGTTGCATGCTGCTGTGCATCTGGGCCCTGCTGTACAAGGGCCTTCCAGAGACAGCAGACGCCCCCTTCTACATGAGACTGAGGGGCTTCCCTCCTCCTCCTTCCCTCCTCCTGCACCACTGCCCTGGACGGGCGGTGCAGAAGTGGCTGGATGTTACACCATGCCACTTTCCACCACGCACCAGGCTCTTCACCTCCACCCCCACCCCCACCTGATCCTGGATCCCTCTCATCACTAAGGTTTAAGATGGATTCTGCTTTCTAGGTTGAAAGCAAAAGAAACAAACCCTACAGGAAATTACAGCAGAAGAGATGCATGGACTTTGCAGGACAGCATAAATTAGGAAATACTTGGCCGGGGCAATAGATTTGGGGCTATTTATGTTTTGTAAAAATGTTCTCCTGGGGTACTTTGGGATTGGATTGCATTGTGTTTAAATGGAAACCTTATCGCCTAGTGGCGATTCTTCTCATTGGCTCCATATTTCCTAAAAAACAGGTACTAAACATGTGGTTGTGTTTCATTTGATATGGGCAAAAATGTAGCGCTGAGGTGTAACTGGTAGGCACCCACAACTTGGGTGTACTCAGGGCTGGGCTTCTGCACTTGCTTTTATGTTTTTAAACTCTATCTCTCCTGTCCTACTCTATTCCACTCTGGTCCTCAGGCACAGACAGCACCGAGATGGCTCAATGCCTGCCAGAGCTTTGTGCACTTTTCCAGATGGTGCTCTCTGGATTGCCCCAATTTCTTCTTCCAGTAGTCAGGAACAAGAGAGAAACCTGAATAGCAGGTGGATGAATCATTTGGGGCCTGTCTTTAAGCTGTCCCTAGAATGTCACAAATGAAAAGAGAGACCTACCTCGGTAACCCCGTTGCAATGCAGAAGAGATCCATAATATCTTTGGAGTTGCAGTATTTACTAAAGAGCACCTTCCAAACAGAACAGCAACAGGAAAAAAAAAAAAGGGCAAAGAAGAGAAAAGATAGTTAGTTCCCAGTGAGATATGAACTCGATTCAGGTGTGGATTGGACTGATTTTAAGGCTCATCCTACCATTTCAATTATCTGATTTGACTTGTGAGGCTGGGATTTTTCTCTGCTCCTATTTAATACCTGTGTCTTTTTCGATAAAGCAAGCCAGCTCTGGAGACCTGATTGCGCTGCTCAGAAATGGAGCAATAATGTATGTCAACCGAGAGAAAAAGGTTTCTCATAATACGGTATTGCTGCAGGATGATAACAACTGCAAATTTAAGGATGTAAGAGCCCAGATTTAGGGTTTGGGGAGGTCTTTGGATAGTATGAAAGGGCACTGCTTTTTGGACTACACCAGCTTAAGTCATCGTTAAACTGAACAGAGGGTTTTTTTTTTTTAGGTCGTGAAATATTTCCTGCCAACTACCAGGCTGTATAAGTCCTACTGTTAGGTCAGAGCTTGGGCCTTGAATTACAACATTTGCCAGGGTTACCTTCCCATGCTCCCAAACACCTCTTCATCCCCCCGCCCTTCCACACACATCAGGCAGCCCCTACTCAGAGAATACTGTTCAAGCAGCACATCTAGGAGCGCAACATCTCCTTAATCCCACTGTGATACAGCCTTAAATCACATCATCCCATGCCACGATTTTATTCCGTCTGTCACGACATGTGGGTGATGCTGCTGCCTGGTTGAGAAGCTCTTCTGCAGTAGCGAGGCAGAAAGCCTCTCTGTGTAGCTTTGATCAGCTATGGTGGAGGTTTTGAACCTGCCATGTAAATAAAATGCCTCACTGGAGTCAGGTCTGGCTCATCTTCCAAAGCCAGGAACAACAGCGAGTGATGGGGCTGGTATGTCTGGGGGCTGTTGGTGCTAATGGGGCAGCAGCAGGCTGTGGGGGGCCAGCTTGCTGTGGAAGCAGGGGGAGGTGGTGGTGTGGACAGGGGCAGCTTCCCTGGCCAGCACTGGAGCTCACCTCCCTCGCACCTCTCCAAGAAGAAAGAGCCACAGAGCCCTGGGGTTCAGGATACGGCAGCTCAAAGGGACTTGTGGACACCTAATGTCAAAACTCAGGAGGAACAGGAAAGTGATATTTTGCAGATGACGCCTGAAGCACAGGGAAATCAAGGTCAAAGTCTCCTCGCCTTGCAAGTGCCTTGCTGGAAACGTTATTTTCCACACTCTTCCCCCCTCCCTCCC
>NW_010418120.1:29515-29828 GCF_000710305.1 Buceros rhinoceros silvestris | reverse complement strand
GTTTTTTTTTTTTTAAATAAATTAAAGAAAAGAAATTCCCCACCACCCTTCCTGGAAGGTGGGAGCCGGCCCTCCCAGCCAGCCCACAAAGCCCTTCGGAGGATCCTTCAGCTGTTCCATATAAATCTACGGGCTCAATAGGTGGAGTTTATGCTTTTAGCAATTGAAAGAAATTACCCTAAATGAGGCCATATGGGAAACTGTGCTCATCCTCCTTCCCCTCCCCAAAACTGGGGGAGGGTCCCGCCTGTCCTTTGTCAGAAAAAGGAGGTTCTGGGGCTAGGGCAGGATCCTGGGGAGAGGGATCCGGCCC
>NW_010418120.1:28414-29048 GCF_000710305.1 Buceros rhinoceros silvestris | reverse complement strand
CGATGCCCTCGTCCTGGCGGCTGTGGTTTCTGACACGATGGAAAACCCTCCTCGGCTCGCAGCGAAGGTCTGAGCTGAGGATTATTTTGGAGCTGGTCTTTAACTGCTCATTGGAGGTGGCTTTGGGGGTAAAAAAAGGAAAATAACAAAAATCATAGAAAGGTTTTGGGTTGGAAGGGACCTTAGAGGTTGTCTGGTTCCAGCCCCCAAATGCTGCTGTTATATTTGTAATTTTATGTTCTTCGTTCTAACTAATTTCATATAATTCTTAGCATCCCCTTTGCAGATGCTGGGGTTACTCTTTCCAGTGCCGCATAAACTAAAACGCCAGTAACAAGGGAGAAAGGTGAATCCAAAGGCACTGAGGTCTGGATTTGAGGAGCAGGAGACTCTGATGAAGCATGTGTGGGACCAGCTCATCCCCTGAGCACCGGTGGGAGCGTGGGGATCAGCAGGTCCCGGGGAGGGCAGGGGTGGGGGGTGCTGCCATCTCCCCTCCCCAGCCCTTCACCAGTAGTTTCCAAGCTGGAAACCCCTGCGCCAAGGGGTCTTTCTGGGAAAGAGGGTTATTCCGAGCTGTGGGGGCCGGGGATGTGCCCCCTATGCTGCCGTTCTCACTGGGGGGCCAGTCATC
>NW_010418120.1:27475-28298 GCF_000710305.1 Buceros rhinoceros silvestris | reverse complement strand
TGCCGTTCTCCCTGGTGGGCCAGTGCTCGGGTACTCCCCGACAGCAGAAGCACATTAACTCACGTGGAGGTGAAGGTGGCAGCAGGGGACTGGGGGGAGCGGGAAGATTTTGGGGACATGGGAATGTGCTTCTGCTCCACTCTGGGTCCCTCGAGGTGCTGGCAGGACCAGCGGGTCCTTGCTGGAGCAAATCTTCCTTCCCTCCCTCCCTCCCACCCTGCTGGTAACTCCATTCTTTACCAGCATATTTGCATTTTTTCCCCTGCTAATTCCCATTTCCCCTGCATTTATCCAGGAGCGATTCCCTGTCCTGAAAGGTGCCCCAGGGGAACGACTCATGCAGGAAAGCTGCTTGCACCCTCAAACTGACCCAGGGACACTGGGTGTCACTTGAAGGTGGGGACCTATCACTGTCCTGTGTGGGGCCAGGCCCTGGCAGAGCTGTGGGGCGAGGGGGCAGCCACGACCCCCCCATTTCCTTCCTTATTTCCTTTATTTTAGGACTGAGAAGAGGAAACGGCACTGAGGGAGCTGGGGAAGGAGGAGGCGACCAGGGAGCTCCCTCGGTGAGCAGCATCCTCTGGGCAGCCAGGCCAGGAAGGGGGGTGTCCCCTGGCTGTCCCCCCACTGTGGGGTCCCTATGGAGGTGGTGGTGGTGGTGGTGGGGGGAGCTGCGGGGCCGGCTGAGGGCTCCCTGGGTGTCAGCTTTCCCTATCTCGCCCTCAAATCTTGTCAGCCTGAACTCTGTGAACCCGGGCTGGGACCAGCTGTGCTCCCCCCAGCTGTGCAGCATCCAGCTGTGCCGCCCAGGGTGGGGGGCGGA
>NW_010418120.1:26334-27279 GCF_000710305.1 Buceros rhinoceros silvestris | reverse complement strand
CCTTTCACTTGATAATGGGCTGCCAGCAACGTCCTTCCCCACCAGTGCTGGCTGAGGTGTGGGATGGGGGGCACGGCTGGGCCATGAGCACAGGGAATAGGGGTCCCTGAGGGGCAGGACCCCGAGATGCAAGTGGAGACCCCAAAGGGGGGGGTCGCGATATGCAATATACACTTGGTTTTGAATCCCGCGATACCGGGGAGCTCCGGTTCCCACTCTCTTCATTATTAATCCTTCCTGCTCCCGCGGTTATAACAATAATTTCTGCACTTACTCCTTCAAGAAAAATGCTGGTACCGGCTCTTTGTAAAATATTTCCGTGGAGGAGGAAAAAAAAAAAAAAGCTCTTTAATAGCGGTTTGTGACAGAAAATCGTTTGGGCTGTGCTGTCAGCATGCTGGCTAATACCTCAATAATTAATGCCATATTCCCCCCCCCCCTTCAAATATTAACGGGTTCAAGTCCTTGTCACGATTGAACACCCCTCCTTGGAATTAATTGCCGGTAAAGATAAGGAGAGGTACGCTTTTCAGAGCAGATTTATTTTTAAATTATTTTTTGAAATGTGAGAAGAATCTAGACAGGAAAAAAGGTGTCGGGGAGTCCCGGTGTGTTCCTCCACATTACAAACTTTTTCTAGACAGCGACGTGTGCGGCTGCGTTTGCCTGTGTTTTATGGGTGTTCACCCAAGTACACACACGTGTGGTCAGCTACATGTATGGAGCATGTATGTGCACGTAGGGAATTCAATGCGCTCTTGCAGAGACCCGGCATCTCTCTGGGGGTGGGTGAGGAGTATGTGGGCCATGGGGGAGCCGCTCCCCTGCGCTGGAGGCAGCAGGACCCTCCTGGGTTACAACCCCCCCTGTGCTGATCTGACCCTGCTGATGGCTTTTCGCTTTGAGGAGCCTTTTGGAATAATTAAATAAGAGGGCAACCGGAGG
>NW_010418120.1:25355-26179 GCF_000710305.1 Buceros rhinoceros silvestris | reverse complement strand
GGAGGAGAGGTTTTCAGGAGGAGGGGGGGGATGCCTCTGGGAAAGCCTTGTTGCATCTGGAGGCAAACCCCGGCTTGTGCTCCGGAGGTGGGGGGTGAAACGCGGGGCCGGCTGGATTGGAGCTGCCATCCAGGGAAATGGAATGACGCCACCCCCCCGCGCTCCCCGTATATATATTTATAACATCCCAAGGGTGTAGCTCTGTCTCTCTTGGTTTAAAACAAAACCAGACAGAGTCTTGCGGGTCAAAAGGGAGGTGGGGGAGGGCTTTTCTCTACCTACCCCCAGACAAAGATCCCTTTGAATCTAATCAAGCAGAAAAGAAACCCCTTTCCTGTGTGTTTTTGTACGAGGGGAGGGGGGTCAGGGCTGCCCTGGAAGGTAAAAGGAAAGGAGATCCCATTTTTCCTTTCAACAATGAGATCTTTATAAATGTTCTCAAAAAACCCCCACACCGCAGCCCCAGCAGTGGGAGGACGTCGCTGAGTTTTCCCAGTGGACAAGGCGAAGGTGGGGGTCAGGGCAATGGAGGGGACGTGGTGTGGGACACGGAGGGGGACGGCAGGCAGCAGAGGGGACAGTGTTGGCAGTGAGGGTGGGGATGCAGTTCGCTGGTTTATTTTCTGCAGGGGTGGGTGTGCCAGTGCTCAAACCCTGCTCTGCCACCCTCGGGGGGTGCCCCGGGGAGGCACGGACCTGCCAGCAAAGAGCAGCCACCTCCCGCTGCAGCCCTGGCACACGGCTCTAGGGACCCGGTTTCCTACAGGGAAACTACTACTCCTACTCCTGCAGCGGCTCAGACCCCGGCTGCATCCAGACAACTT
>NW_010418120.1:22319-25199 GCF_000710305.1 Buceros rhinoceros silvestris | reverse complement strand
CATACTGCTTCTCCCTACGGCAAAGGCCCCGTGTCCTATTGCCCCCCTCCTTCCAAAGCCCAGCCGAGAGGCCCAGAGCGCCCCTCCCGCACTAGAGGATTTTTCCTGGGTGGAGGGATGGGCCACTGGTCCCCAGCGGGCTGACTGCAGTCCCAGGGCACTGTGCTTGCGCTCCTGCTTTTCTTGGGGACCTTGGGCATGTCTGGACAGATGCCATGTCCCTGTCCCCTGCCACAGGGTGATCGGGGAGACCCGTGTGCTGCAGGACAAGGATACCTCTGGTATGTGGTGCAAAATGCGGATCCTGCCGGGATGCTCTGCAGGATGAGGATCCTGCCGGGATGCTCTGCAGGATGAGGATGCTCTGCAGAACTTGCCAGCAGCACCCTGGTTCCTCCCCAGCCCAGGGGGTCTTTGCTGTGTTGGAGCTCCTGGGGTCCCCAGATGTGCGTGTTGGCAGCGCTGCTCTCTGTGTGATTTTATCAACATCATAATGAAACCACCCTTGTCCCCCTGCAGAAAAATCCCAGTTTATCACTGGTTGTGCACCCACCCGGGGTCCCTGGGGCTGCAGCAGTGGCAGAAGTGACATCGCTTCCTTCCTCCCCAACAAGCCCTGCTCCGCAGTGCAGGTGAGGCCTCAGACGCTGCTTTTTACATCCTTTTAACTACTACCACATGACAGTGATTTAAGCTAATCAGTACAACCTCCCCACGTCAATGTGAGGATCCTCATAACCTCCGTGTTTACATTAAGTGCAGCAGCGTTTCAGCTATAAAAGCACTTTCAAACTGACATTAACTGCGGTGTAACGATGTTAGATTGACTGGCGTTGGGTCAAACGCCTTCCAAAAGCCTGCTAGAAAGAAGCTGCCTTCAAATTTATTGCGAAAGCATTAGCGTGGAATCGTCCTTGCGAGGCTGGGCTTCTCCCGGCCCCTCGGAGGCTCTTTGACCCACGCTGGCTCTTGCCAATTCGCAGCAGCCCCGTGGTGCTCCGCTGGGCTGGGCTGGGAGCTGGGGGGGAGCTGGCAGCGGACCCTGGACTTGCAGCACCTTTTCCTGCCTTGGGTCACCCACGAGGTGCCGGAGAATTGTTTCGCTCCTCTTCCCTGCCAGAATTTGCCGCTGTCGCCACCGCTCTGCCAGCCAAAGGAGTTGGAGAGATGCAGCACCCGGCAAAGGTCAGGGGCTGCAGGAGCTCCAGCGAGGGGTGCTGGGGCTGGGTCCCACGCAGCCGTCGGTGGGGACATGGGGCCTCAGGCTCAGCCCAGGAGCATGCGGATCATTTCAGCTGTTTTGGTGGAAAATTTATTGTTGAAATAATTAAACCGATATCAAAATGGTGCTTGTAAAACACATCAGACACACAAGATTTGATTTTTTTGCGGGTAGTGCAGCTCTTCTCCAGGGCTGTGCAGCTGGAGACACACACACCCCAACATCACCCCAGGGTTTGTCACACCCTCAGCGACTTCCAGATGCACTGGCAGGGACTGGTCTTCTGGCTGTTCACTTCATGTGCAACCTCTGCCCTGATGGAGGGAGCCCCAAACCACCTCTGCACCTGATCCTGGAGACGTCCCTTTCCCCTTCCCCTTCCCCTTCCCCTCCCCTCCGCACCTTTTTCTCCTCAGGGGTCTGTTGGCCGGTGCCCTGCTCCCACCCCAGTCACATTTCAGCGCTGTTGTGTTTAAAAATAAACCGAACAGGCTGTTAAATGAAAAGGCTGTAAAAACAAATAAACAAGCTATTATTATTATTCCCCAGCCCCCAGAGCCCCAGTCCTGCAGCCGTGAAGGCAGAGACAAAGCCAGAGCACAAAGGTCTTTCCTGGTCTCATGTGCAATCCGGGGGCTTTACCGGGGAACGGTGTATCTGGGCACGCACACGTTGATATCTGTAGATACACACTCACACATATGTATGTACACACACACCCATCTCCTGAAACTCTGCTTAGTCCATCTGCTCGTGTAGCAGCAGCTTTTTATTTGGCTTCTATTTATAGCGTCCCGTAGCTTTTAAAAGCAGGAGGGACCAGGGCTGGCAGGCTCCACGGCAGCCCTCGCCGTACCGCACCCCCCCCCCTGCCTCGCGGCTTTCCGTGTTTCCCTGGGGGTGGGAAGAGGGGTCCCCCAACACCTCTCCTGTCCACTCCCCGCAGCAACGAGATGAAGGAGTCAGCGTCAGCTCCCTCATGCCCAGGCTGACTTTTGCTCCTCAGTTTGCTGGGTTTCCAGCCCAAAGACGTCCCTCCTTCGTGGGGTGCTACCTACCAGCGCCCTAGGAGCACCCAGCTCCAGCTGGTCTGTTACCGAGTGTAAAAGCATTCCCCGCTCTGGCTCACCCCTTCCCCGAGTGCAGGCACTGGGGGGGTGTGTGTGTGTGACCCTGTGGGAGCAGGAGAAACACAAGCTCCAGCAAGCAGTGGTGAGGTGGTCACTCAGGGGTCTCTTGGAGGGGGGAGGCAGCAGGCAGAGCTGCCCATTGGAGCCTTCTGTGTGACCTCGAGCACATCTTTATTCCCCACTTCACCCTTCTCAGGTGTTTTTAACCCCATCACCTGCCCACCCACAAACCGTTTCCCAGGGGAGCTGAGGACCCGACCCAAGGGCAGTTAAACCAGCTGGTAACGGACTTGTTTTCTGGTCACCCTTCATGGGGTCCACCAACCCACCGGATACACAAATCCACCGGGTCCACCAACCCACCAGATACACCAGCCCTTCCGGTCCACGGCCCGTGGGGTGATGATGCTCTCCCTCACCGGCACCCCTTCACCTGCCCTGCTCTCCACGGGGGCTGCACAGCAATACGCCCCCTCCCCGGGGTGGGGGGTGGGGGTGTCATCCCAGTGGGGGCAGTGGTTTTTCAGC
>NW_010418120.1:21730-22138 GCF_000710305.1 Buceros rhinoceros silvestris | reverse complement strand
CCACACGGTGGCAATATCTGCCCGGCAAGTGCAGGCAGGGCTCCCGCAGCGCCCCGCACACACGGGTACCGGGTTTTTCCCAGACAGGGGTGGGCTTTGCTCACTTTCTCTCTTGTACTTTGGCCGAGAGGCGCTGGAGTTGCAGAGCCGAGTCGGGGTGGGCAGGGCAGGGTGCTGCCCTCTCTCTGTACGGGGCGAGGAGCTGGAGCCAGGCGAACCCTGCGGCGGTGGTGGCCGGAGGAGCTGGAGCCAGGCGACCCCTGCGGCGGTGGTGGCCGTGTCTGAGCCGTGGTGGCAGAGCAGCAGAGAAGAGCTGCGGAGGGAAGGTCTTTCCCCTGCCCCTTACCCCATCCCCGAGCTGGGAGGGCTGGGAATCAGCCTCGAGGTTGAGGCGGAACAGGAGCTTCA
>NW_010418120.1:17335-21343 GCF_000710305.1 Buceros rhinoceros silvestris | reverse complement strand
GCCAGTACAGAAGTGCTTTCTGGGCGTGGGCACCTTTTTTGCCGCAAGGATGGAGATTTCAAAGTGTTTCCCCCTCTTGGCCTGGATAAAAATGGGTGGTTTTCCTTTTTCTTTAAAGCTCATGGAAAATCCACAGAGCTATCTGGTTACTGAGACATTTTTCTTCCTACCACTTCAAAACACAGAGTCGATCTCTCTTAACATTCTTGCCCTACAAATTAAATTGCGAAGCAGGATTTATTATAGTCTAAAGAAGTCAAATTCCAACACATTTCTCCTCGGTCCTTTTCCTTTAACTGGAAAACTTCTCCACACCAATTATTTCAGGCAAACGAGTTCAAGCTCAACCGGTTGGAATTTTCAATGAAAAATATTTAATAAAAACACTCCCAAACAGCCCTTCTGGTAGCAACGAACAGATGCGCTGGCGTTCATTAGCCCGAACGCTCTCGAGGAGCTGAGCGGAGCCGCGGGCTGGGCGTGCGTCCCTGCTCCCAGTCCCAGCTCGCCCTGTTTGGGTCCCAGCGGGTCCCGGTCCTGTGGGCCAGTGCTGGGGAAGGGCAGCTCTGATGCTTGTTTCTGGAGCAGGAAATGCTGCTGTAAAGGTGAGGGGGATGGTCTGTGCTGTTACCACCCGGCTCTGCTGCCTCTGTGTCTCCCAGCCCCTTGCCTGCTCCCATCCCGCTGGTGAGTCTGGGACAGGGAGGATTTGGGGAGCAGGAGGGCTCAGGGTGGCAGCCACCGGGTTCTTTTATTGCACACAGTGCTGCGGCTGGACTCGGTGTGTTGTGCTGGGTCCGCGGGGGTGGGTGCTGGGGGTCCGCACAGCTGGAGTTGGGTCTGCCCTGCATGGAGGGGCAGGATGGGCAAAAGGAGGGGGATGGCATCCAGCTCACCTGAGGGGAATTGAGGTCCTGGGGTGTTTCCCAAGGTCAGGGAGAGAGTGGTGGGGCTGGCACCCATCTCCAGCCCATCACCCCTAAGGTTCTGAACCCTGTGGTTCACAGGCAGCACCCTGATGTGCCTTAGCCCAGGAGCACTTAGTGGACCCAGCAAAGCTGCTCTTCCAGGATGGCTGGTTTGGGGTGAGGGGGTCCAGGGCCCCCCTCTTCCTCTCTGCAGCCCCTCCAGATCTGCTGATATTCTCCCTTTTCTCCCCACACCCATGAGGCTCCAGAGACAACAGCCATATCAACCACTTTTATTTCAAAACGCGAAATAAAATTAACTAGAGGTAGAGGGGGGAGTGAGCTTTTCTAAAGAGCACCAAATTGTGTTGCTATGGAAACGGGAGGAGAAGCCCAGTAGCTGATGCTCTCCTGGGGCTGGCTGTACCAGCCGAGATGTTTTCTCATCTCTAATTCTTTCTTCTTTTTTTTTTTTTTCCCCTGTTTTTTTTTCCCTCCCCCTTCTAACCTTTTGAAATTTCTGTCGGTGACTTAGCACTGGCCAGGAGCCCTGGCTGCTGGCTCAGGGGGCTGTGCCCTCCACGAGCCCCCAGGGCTGCGGGTAGGGAGTCCCCTGCCCTCTGCCAATGCCTTCTCCTGGAGCTTGGTTTCCAGAGCTGAACCGGGGGATCGCAGGAGCTTGGGGAAGCACCCCCATACCCTGCTCCCGGCTCTGCCTCCTTGCAGCAACTCTGCTCCTGAGCACTGCTGCAGCTCCTGAAATCCAAATGTGCTTCAACCAACCGAAGCCCCAAACTCCCTCTGCGTGGAGCGGTGGTTTCAGGCCCTCTCCAGACTAAGGTGGGTGCAGGGTGTGCTTAGCTGGGCATCCTGCTGCTTCACCCCGTGCTGCGGGTGAGGCTGGGGGACTCTCTAGGTGTGACGCCAGGACCAGACCGGTGACAGCCCTTGGCTGTCTGTAGGCACATGCACTTCTCGTATCTTCAGCAAACCCACCCGTCAGCGTTCTTCAGCTGGCTGAGCATCCTCCGAGGTGCAGCCTTTCCTCTGCCAGCTGCCATTTTGTTATCTGCAAAATGTTTTGAGGCACTCGTGGCTGCTGACCCTCCTGCGAGGCTGCCGCTCCCAGCGGCTCACGCTGCTGGGGCTGCAATCCCCTGGTGCTGGGAGCTGCCAGCAGCATTTGGCATCTTGCTGGCAGCGAGGAGGAAGGCTGTTTGGGCAGCCACATTCTCACTGAGCTTTGTTTTTCTCCAGTTTCCCAAGTCTTGTCCTCCTTGACGGGAGGGTGCTGCGAGGGAGACTCGCTGGTGCTGCTGTGGGGTGAGAGATCTCCTCTTGCTGCACAGTGCGTGCGCCCTTGGCCTTCCAGACCCCCAAACAGGGGCAGAGAGACTCTGGGGAGGGGACAAAGCTGTTGTTGGATGAGTGGCTCGTGGCAGGGCTAAAGCTGCAGGCGTTGCTGCCTTGACACAGCAGCCTGTAGTGCAGGGACCTGTTCTCTGCTGATGGGGACAGGTGAGAATCTGACACCCATCGCTCCCCGTCATCATTCTGCTTGTAGAATTCACCTCCTTAAAGGTGTTTCGGTCAAAGTAGAGGGAATTGCAAGCTCTCGACTCCAGGGAACCATTGATTGAAAACTCGGCAAGGCCAATTTACCCACTGATCACTCCAAAATCAAATCACTGCAGCCCATGGTGGAACGTGAAAGGGGATGTGGATGCGGAGGTGCCCACCCTGGTATGAGGGAGGGACCCCCCAGCACCGTGGCTGCTGCCATCTGCCTCAGGCAGCTGCGCGGCGCTGGGTCTGGAAGTAGTTGGCAAAGTATTTAGGGGAGCGGAAAAGCACTGTGGAAAGTAATATTTAATTAGCCCCAAGAGGAGCATTAATTGGCAGTCTTAATTTGAAGTCTTGCCAGAGTCTGTTGTAGCCCTACACCGGTTATCATAAAATGGGTCTAGAAGCTAATTTGTAGGTCACGGTGATTTGGTCGCGTACGTAGGGCTGCAGTACCCACGCCTGGGCAGCCAAGGGGAGGAGGGCCATGGGCTGGCAGTGGGTACCGTATGCCGCCTGCCCCACAAACCTCCCTTCCCCAGCCCTCTCCCCCTTTTCTCCTTTAAAATAGTGATAATGCTCCTGGCCTTGCTCCCGAGGGTTTGTGAAATGCTCTGAGCTCTTGGGGTGAGGGGGGCTGTGCTCGTCGCTGTCTCTCTCCTGGCTCCCTGAACGGCTCTGGACCCCAGGCTGGATGGGCTGGATGTTTCACATCCTCCTGCCTCTATCCCAAGTTACATCTGGGGAGGAAAAGGCTGGGGCTGGTGGGCTGTGTACTCCTCTAACCCTGCCAAAAGTCGTGCAATGCTCTTCTTGGGCAACGCTACCACCCCCCTGTGATATCCCAGCCTCACACAACTGTCAGGGAATTTGTGTGGAGCTGCCTGGCAGGGACAGGCGTTTTTCTTTGCTACAGAGGTGAAGGCAAAAGGCTTGGGGAGCAGCAAAGCCTGCGCCGCCCCTTTTGCCTCCTCCCCACCCCTGGGTAGGGAGAGCTGGTTCCACCAAGCTGTGGGATTCAAAACCAGCACGGCTGATGGGGGCTGTCAGCTCAGGGCCAAGGGAAGCTGATGCTGCTTGGAGAAGCAGTGTGGTGGGGATCAGCACCCCATCTCCCTCCTCTCCATCCTCCTGCAGCCAGTTTCTATAGCAACCGGGTACCCGCCTTTCCCAGGCCCTGCCTG
This sequence comes from Buceros rhinoceros silvestris, assembly GCF_000710305.1. Taxonomy (NCBI): domain Eukaryota; kingdom Metazoa; phylum Chordata; class Aves; order Bucerotiformes; family Bucerotidae; genus Buceros; species Buceros rhinoceros. The sequence goes on along the minus strand of NW_010418120.1, from coordinate 17,688 downwards.
TACCTGATTCTCATTTGCAGCGTCACCCTCCAGAGGCAGAGGGACTGGAGGGACAAAAGCAGCAGCTCCCCAAAACCTGGGAGTGTGTGTGGGTGCTGACGGGTCCCTGTGCTGCTTGGTGGAAGCACTCGGGTGTGTTTGGTGTGCACATGCTGCTCCCTGCAGCAACCCCCATGTGTCAGCGTACTCATGTCCCCAGTCCTGCAGGTTTCTGGCATAGGCAGAAGCTGGTGAGACGTGTAAAGGTCCTGGGCAGGTTTGTGGTTTGCCCTGGATCTGGAATCTCACCGGTCTGAGGCGTTACCGTCTCTGGCAGAGGCTGGGGGGGCTGGGGAAAAACCCACCACCTTTGT
>NW_010418120.1:16868-17196 GCF_000710305.1 Buceros rhinoceros silvestris | reverse complement strand
AAAAAACCCAGCCACTTTTGTTCAGGCAGGAGCACACTGGAGCCTCCACGGGCAGAATGGGGGTTACTGGTGAATGCCCGTTTTTGCCTCCCATCTCAGACCCAGGAAGAGGTCGGTGTCCAGCCTGGGACGAGAGAGGTACCCGAGTTAGTGCTCCATTGCTGGCTCTACCAGGGACTTGCTGCTGGGCTGCAAGTAAGTCACTGTCCCCCATCTCTCCCCAGCTCCCTGGGGGTCTCCTCAGGCTCCAGACTTGTCTCCCAGGAGCTGTGCCCAACCTCCCCCCTGTCTGGACAGCTGTCCCCAGAGAACGCTGCGGCTTTATTGT
>NW_010418120.1:16564-16766 GCF_000710305.1 Buceros rhinoceros silvestris | reverse complement strand
CTCCCCAGCTCCCTGGGTGTCTCCTCAGGCTCCAGACTTGTCTCCCAGGAGCTGTGCCCAACCGCCCCCCTGTCTGGACAGCTGTCCCCAGAGAACGCTGCAGATTTATTGTATGATGGCACCAGCAGCACAATGCCCCCCTGGGCTGGGCGAGAGGGGCTGGCTGCAGGCCCCCTGTCTTCCGGCCGGCCCTAAAAAAACT
>NW_010418120.1:10052-16460 GCF_000710305.1 Buceros rhinoceros silvestris | reverse complement strand
GGGGCTGGCTGCAGCCCCGCTGTCTGCAGCCTGGCCATAAACCACTCCAGACCCCCAAACAAACAGCCAACCTGGACCTCGCGCAGATCCATTGCGTGTTCCCCCCGGGGAGGATCGGGCAGCCCATCCCTCGGCCCCGCATGAGATAAAGCTCCCAGATAGAGTTATGCACCCGCCCAGCAACCAGTGACAAGCGGCTCAGTGGGGAATAAGGGTGACAGGAGGTAGGAGACGGGTCTGGCTCGCTTGTTCGGTTTATGCCAAACAGCTGACACGAAGAAAGAGCTTGTCTTCGAAAGGGAAGGGAAATCCTGTCACTGTTAGCACCGTTTGATACTCTACACTGCAAATCAGACCTTCTAGTTTCCAGGCAGCCTCTTCCCACATGTGGGTACATCTCCTGGGACAGACAGAGCTCATCTGCAGCTCTGGATACTCCTGGTATGCTGGGGCAGAACTCAGCCACGGTGTTACTTGAGCCAGCGGGAACCGAATGCTCCCGAAATGTGCGAAAGAATGGTCAGGCAAAAAAAAGATCTTGCTTTATATTGTTTTTTTCCTCCCATCTGAAACTTTGCTAATCCAACAACCCTTTCCTCCAGGAGGGCTCCTTTGCCTCTGCACTTTGCTGCCCCAGGATCTCGCCTTCACCGGTCCAGATCTTCTCCAAAGGCAGACCTTTGAACTTCTCCTCCCTGGCACCTTTGCAGGGAGCTGGTGCCCCATCACAGGGTGTGACTGGTCGTGCCTTGAGCAAATCAATCCTGCATCTCTGTGCCGGGGCTGGTGGGTCTTCACCTCTGCACAGCCCCGAGCTCCGGCCTCTCGGCTCTGCTAATGCCAGCCCTTCTCTGCTGATGGATGTGCTTGTGTTCTTAGGGAGATGCCTTCTCCTTAAAGGCCAGCGGCCTTTGGTGAGGGAGCTAACGAGGAGTCGCAGAAAGGGAGAGCTGGAGGGAATCTTAAAAGGTAATTTAATTCATCCCCTGCCCCAAGGCAGGATCAACTATTCCTATATAATTCTGACAGATATTTGTCTGCCTTGTTCTTAAAAGCCTCCAGTGATGGAGATCCCACCGCCTCCCTGGGCTGTCTGTCGCAGAGCTCTAATAGTCCTTATTATTAGAAAGTTTTTCTTACCATCTAGTCAAAACCTCCCTCGCTGCAGTTTAAACCCATTATTTCTTGTCCCTTCCGCAGCAGACACAAAGAACAGATTATTCCTGTCCTCGGCTACTGCCCTTTGCGTCTTTGAGGACTTTCATCATGTCTTCCTCGGTCTCCTCTCGTTCAGACTAAACAAACCCTGGTGTCACCAGCCTCCCCTCTGCCTCCCCACCTTCCATGGGTGCTGGCAGTGACAGATGGGGTTTGCTCAGGCAGCTTCAATGAGGGAAGCTGCAACAGCATCTGCTCCAAGCCACGGAGGGGCTGCTGGCGAGCAGAGTGCAGGGTCAGCTGGGAGCTTTGGCTAAGTGCTGGTGCCTTCCTGCAATAGCTGTGGAAACCCCAGAGCTGCTGAAGGTAGGGCTGCTCCCTGCTGCAAACAAATGGGTCACATCTGCCTGTAACCAGGCTCAGGAGCTGCTGGCAAAGAGGTCGGTCCCGTGTGCTGATGGCTGCGCTGAGGGTGGGTGCCCCCAGCCAGGTGGGCGTTCTGCCCAGCATCTTGGCTACACGCTCACCTCAGAAAACCTGAGAAAAACAGTTGCCTTGTTCCCCACCTTCTTTATCCAAGATTTCTCCATTCCCAGCACCCCCCACCCCAACTACCCATTTCCCTCATCTTCTGAGCATCTTTCTGCCCATTTTACCATCCCATCACATCCCTCCGCTGGGCTCCAGGGAAGTCACCCAGCTCCCACTGCCCTCCATCCCAGTGCTGACCCCTTGGTCTGCTCTTCGTTAGGCTGCAGCTCCCATTTGCATGTTTAACATCTAATCGCAGCCCCGCCTGACAGGTCTCTTCCCTCCCGTCAGCAGTTCGTGGTGTAATGACTGTTTTGTTTCTGACTGTCAGCTTTGCAGGAGGCAGTTTGCTGATAATCTGAGAGAAGAAATTTGGAGATTCTCCACACCCACCCCTCTATTCTTCCACGTTTCTTAAATATATGTGTAAAGTGTGTATTTTTCAGGCACAGTAATTATTGATATTTAAGAGGGTTGGCATTCCCACCCCTCCTCCTTGAGTCCCTGTGGTGATGAGCTGGGTTTACTGGGGATTTGGGATCTTCAGACTCTGTACTCCAGGCATTTTATCAAAGCATCCAGTGGAGGGATGAGAACTCTTGGTTCTTGTGCATCATTAACGGGGAAAATCACTTAGGAAAGCTCTGTGGCTTCAGAGATGCCAGGAGTCCTGGCACCAGCAGAGGTGAATGCTGGCCCCTCCGTGTGGGTTATTTCGTTGGCTCCACGTGCAGGTGGGGAAGATCCTGGTTTCGATCCATCTGAGTGTAACAGCAGTCGGTGCCGACTCTTCTCTGGCGTATGAAATCCACCACCGTTTCCTGGTCCGACATTATGGTTCACCAAGATTTTCATTAGGGGAATCAATGAGCCGTATCATCCTGGTGCTGTCTTGGTCATCGGGAAAGCATCAATAATGCTGAGGCCTGTTGCGTCTCCAGGGCAACAGGAGCAACCATCAAACAGGTCTGGTTTCTGTGCGGAATACCCTAAATCTGTCACTCTGGCGAGCTCTGGGATCAATGAACACCATCCCTCTGCTGCTTTGCGGACCTTGTTTGCGTGATTGTTAACGCCGGCTCAGCGCAGCCCCGGCCGGGCTGGGAGAACTGCGATGATCCAGCCTTGTCCCGGGGTCTGTGGGTGCCTTCATGGCTGCTTTGGCTCTGGGGAAAAGCCCCAGGCTTTGCCAGCTAAAGGTTCGGGCAGTAACTTCTGCTGTGTTTAGCCACTCTAGAAAGTGAATGTGCTTAACTTTTCCTTTCATTGAGCCTGGAAAAAATACTTGGCAGATTCCTTGGCTGCGGCGAGGTCTGTGATTACCTCTGGATCCGGACTCTCTTGCAGCAGCTATTAGCACCTTCGTGGTGGCTGCTTTGTCCCTGGCTGCGTGCTCACCTCGCAGCACTCGGTGGGGATCGAGATACGGATGGGTTGTGGAACTGAAAGCGTGGTGGCTGCTTTGTCCCTGGCTGCGTGCTCACCTCGCAGCACTCGGTGGGGATCGAGATACGGATGGGTTGTGGAACTGAAAGGTGCTGCCAAGCGCTGTGGCTCAGGCAGCCTTGGCCCCAGCCCCAACCTCCTCCCCCCACTCAATGTGTGGTGCCCCCGGCACTGCTTCTCCCCTCCAGCCCTGCTGACAGGCTCTTTTTTCCTTCCCCAAGACTCACAGAAATTGTTTTTCTGGAACAAAATTGCCAGCAATTCCACTCAGCATGAACTCGTAGCGAGGCATCTCGGGATTCTCCCTCCTCTCTCCTCTCCAGCTCTCCCTCAGGAGCCCTTTGCAACCCACTTTCTTCCCTGATTGGCAACATTTGCGGAAGGGAAGACACCTCTGCGTGAGAGCAAGGACGGCTCCGGCTCCTTCCCTTCCCCTTGGCTAACGACAGCCTTCAGCCCTGCAGGGTGACGGAGGGAAAAGCCACCAGCCACCCCAGCTGCGGTGCCCGTGTGGGTGAGGTTGTTGCCCAAAGACCTGAACAGGGCAGCGCAAGCCTCCTGCAGTGAGCCAGGCTCTCCACGCCGCCTCCTCCGTGCCCAAGTGCATCCCCTCTGCTCTGGCTGGAGGCTCTTCCAGCCCAGGAATATGATTTATTTGCTGCGTCTTCTGGACTCAAGTGGTATTGAACGGGCTTATTGGAGAGCTGGTTTCTAGACAGGTTGAATTAGAGGTAGGAGCATGTAAGCACATTTTTTTCTTTCATCCCTTTCTTGTTCTTTCCCTGCTTGACTCAGCTTTTTAGGGACAACTTGCCAGGTCCTGACATTGTGAATGGAGCTATGAGGATCTGGCAGGTCCTAGTTTCTCCCCTCCCTGCCCTGTGCATCACACACTGCTCTGGTCTGCAGAACCCCTGGTGTGTCCACAAGGCTCCTCAGCCCTTGTCCCCAGCAGCTTCTGCTGCTCCTGCGCAGACCAGGCTGCCCGAGCTCACGCTGACTGTTCTGAACGGACACGGCTTAGGATGCCCAATTTCCCCTGCAATCGGTACCCAGCTTTCATAAGAACACTAAAAATGTCCCGCAAAGCACAACAGCTTGTGATAGCCTCCCCACCACCCACCTTCCCTCAGCGGCAGGCAAGTACGGATTGGCCAAAAATAGAGATGAAGAGTCCTGGAGGAAGCATATGGCAGATGGGACTAGCTGGCCGGCTATCGGTGTGATCTTCCTCCCTGCTTCGCTTTAAAGCTTCGTGCTGTTCCCCGTAGTGAGGGGATAGGCTCCGGGTGTTGACTTCATGCCTGATGAGGACTCAGTGCTTTGGAAGGTAGATTAGGGAGGTTTCCCCAACATTTTAAAGCTGTGATGCCTTTTGAAGTCCCCTTAAACCAGAAGCCACATGAGGAGCAGGTGGGATTAGCTGGAGGAAACCAGAAGAGAGCAATCAGAGCACCCCTGGCACTTTAACGTTCCCATCCTGTGGTAAAGATCTCCTAAGAAAGCACTCGTTGCACCAGTCTGGGGGGTTTCCTCCCGTTGCTTAGGGGTCGTGGAAACTGGGCCAGGCGCTACCTGGGAGCACGGTGGGAGGATCCCCCCTGTGACGCACAGCCACCACGGGCTCCTTGGCAGAGCCCCAGGGGACACTGGGGGCTTTGCTGGTCCCCCACCTTCTCTTTTTACTTCTTGTTTTCCTTTGTTCATCAGCTGCTGGAAGGTGTCTGAGGGCTTCACCTCCTGGCCAGGGGTGGGTTAAGGAGTAAGAGCTGCCTTTCCTGGCCGCCTTCTGCCAGCCCCTGCGAGCTGGGAGTCCAAGTGAAGTTTTTCTGGCAGCTCTGCCCTGAGTTCCTGGCTACACGAGTGCAGCCTACGGCCTTGTAGGGAATTTGTGCTGCGGCTGGACCGTAATCTCCAGAGCCAGCCATTGCTTTGGGATCCAGGATGTTTTTGCGATGCTTTGTGCTGCATCGCACAGCAACAATGCGCAATGCAAAGCTCTGGGGCTCCCCTGAGCTCTCGCAATGGACTTGGTGCATCATGTACCTTGTAACCCCAGGCAGCGCTTGATGCTAAAGAAAGGCAACACCTCCCACCCTGGGAATTGCAGCTGAGTCCTGCGTGCAGCCCCTCACGTATGTTATCTGCCTCTTGCAAACACCAGGATGTTGAGCCTGGGCGGACCCAAGGATGGGGGCTCTTCTCCGGCCCTGTGCATACGGCCGCGGAGCAGGTAGGACCACTGTCAGTTGGCCGTGGCAGATGTTCTGGCTAGATACAGGAAAGCACAGGCTTCGCTATTGCAGGAGACAAACTTTCATTGAAGCAGTGACTGCATCCAGGATTTAATTAGCTCTGGCTGGCAAGGCCAACCCTGATAAGGTCACAATGAAGGGAAATGTGATTGGCGTTTCTCTCTAAAGAGCATCACTCCAGGAAGGCCTTTGGGGATTAGATGTGCGCAGGGATCGGGCAGGGGCAGGAGCGTGTGAGTGCCGGCACTCCTGCCCCGCTGCGGCATTCCCACCCTTCTTTGGGGCATGCGGTGGTTTGATTTTCCAGCTCTGTTCCCTGGCAGCGGGTGCTCCTCAGCACGAGGCGCTGAGCTCCGGCAGGAGGGAGGACTGAGCCCTTCCCTCCGCACAGCCTGCGCCCTCCTGGGCATGGGCCAAGCCAAACCCAAGCCCCGCTGCAGCGATCCTGGCGCTGGGTGTGCTGAGCTCGCTCGTCCTCCGCAGCTCCTTATGCATCAAGCATTTGCCTCCTATTCTGCATCTCCTCCACCTCACGGGGCTGAACATCAGTGTACAGCCTCTTAAACACCTGCAGCCAGGCAGGCTCCAGGCTCCGCTCCGTCAGCCAGTGTTTGCCAGTTCCCAGGGACTGCGGAGGCTCTTGTCCCTGCCGAGCTGTGGATATGCCCTTTCCAGCTGCTGTCCTGGGGATCAGCCTGTCTCTGATTTAAAGGCACAGTCCGCTGGCGGCTGCTGCTGCGCTTCAGGAAAACAAGGGAGGGAAAACTCTATGGGAGCCGGTTTCCTCAGGGCTCACCAGCTCCTTACAAACTCCTCTTTGAAACGGATTCCCCATCCAGGGGCCTTTGCCAGCTTCTCTGTCCTCTTACAAATTCAAGGCAGTTTCTCTCCACCTGAAGGAGAGCCAGGCGAGGAAGTGGGGAAGGGGGTGTTTCACTGTAAATCAAACGGAGCAAGTACCATGAGCACGGGACGATGCTGCCGCCGTCGTAGGGAAGGGGAGAGGTGCAGTCAGCTG
>NW_010418120.1:8155-9893 GCF_000710305.1 Buceros rhinoceros silvestris | reverse complement strand
TTCAGGAAAAGATTTTTCCCATCCAGCACATTTTTGACTTTATAAAAAGTTTTCCTCATTTGCACTGGGCTGAACCCAAGTTTTCTAGAAATCTTTGCCAACCCCCCTCTTTTCGTATGGCGGGAGAGAAAATCAACAGCATTGAATTGCCAAGTCCAGATCAGCGAGTCAGTAGGAAGCCAGAAGAAAACCTCATGCAATGCTCCTGATGCTTATCGATCGCTGTGGAGCGTGTCATCCCGACCTGCCGCCCGCCGCCTCGCCCTCCCAGGGCGAGCGCAGCACGGCGCTGGGGGAAAAGCACTCCAGGCATGCTTCCCTATCGACCGGCCACGCGGCTTTGGGCTGAATCGACCTGTCTCTGTTAACCCCGAGGCACAAGGCAGGTCCCTGTAACCCCCTTAACTCTTCTGGGTACGTGCTTTGCAATCCCAGGGTGTTGCTGGAAGTGGCACCGAGTCCCTGACCCCCAGCTGAGGACACCCCAGGGACCCCCAGCTCTGCAGTGGGGCACAGTTGGGCTGCTGGTGTTGGGGACCTCGTCCTCCAAGCTTGGAGAAACGTCTTGCTCATCTAGCAAGCCTCTGACGTGTCTCCCATCCCTTCTGACCCAGATTTCTGGCTCCTTCTGCTACAGAAACAGCCTCCAAACTTACTCTTTTTAGACATTTCCACCTTCCAAACTTTCCCCGCGTGGCCGCCCCGTGCAGCGGGTGAGTCACAGGCATCCTCCCACCCCAGGCAGCCCCTCCTCACCAGCAAGCTGGTGCTGTGGATGTCCTGGGCAGCCCAAGGACCCTCAGAGAAAATGCTGCTTCAAGAGAGTGAGGACCTGGAGAAATCCAAGTTATTGCTGGTTCTGACGCGATTCTTTCTCCATCGCGTGCTTTACTTGGGGGTGCTGGGAGGAGCAGCCCGGGTCTGTGAGCGGTAAATCTCTGCTAATGACCCAGGATTGCCTCTGTGCTGTCTCCTGGTGGCTGTCTAGCCACCAGCTCAAGCACAGCCGTGGTAAATAATATTTAATCCCTGCCTCCGAGAACTCTACTCTACGCCTTTCTTTTCTTCGCTGGTTGCTGCAGACAGCGCTGCTCCGCTCCGGCTGTGGCATTTACCCGCCAGCGAGGTGTTAGCCGTGACTCAGCTCTCTCCTCGCATTTCCCCTTCCACGGTGTCTTAATCTTAACAGCCCCCCCTTTTTATTTGGCACCGAATATTGCCCAAACTCCACTCTTCCCGGTCCCCTCTAGATCCCACCGCTGGGATCTCCTCCGTCTCTGTGCAGGGCTGCCTTGACCTTGGCAAACACTGTCCTGCCCCTCACGCTGGATGCTGCTGTGGATGGGGCTCTTCCAGCCTGATGCTTTCGCTGCATTGCTCCTCTCTGCCCCTTTCTGCGGCCCTTCCTCCTCCCAGCACACACACAGAAAATTGTCAGCTCCTGTTTTTCCTCTCTTGGTTTCTCCGACCTCTCCTCGCTTGCCCCAGCACGTCTCCTTCCCTTTTAACTGTCATCCTCTCCTGTGATCAGCCCAAGATAACTCATCTCTCTTGCCCCGCTGCTGAACTCCCCAGCAAACACCTTGGCTTTCTCCTGAGCTGCCCCGAGGCTTTGGACGGAGCCTTCAGTGTGCTTCCCTGATGGCTCCTGTTTCCCACAACCTTCACGAAACCCTGGGGACTGGTAGGATGCTGGTGAGCTACAGTAATTTCCGTTGTCCATATTACTGTCTCCTTC
>NW_010418120.1:3697-7993 GCF_000710305.1 Buceros rhinoceros silvestris | reverse complement strand
TCGTGCATGCCTCGGCCGGCAGATCCCGGGCACGGGGAGGTCCTGCACCACGAGCTGGGCAGGTTTTCCAGCCTGTGCTGACCTTCTTGGCTGCTGCTACATCCCCAGCGCTGTCCTAAGGCCATGGCCAGCTTGGTACAGGGGGCTTTGGGCTGTTTTCTCTCTCTGTCCTACCCCCAGCCACCATGGCTGGAGGTTGGGATCCAGCAGGATTTCTCGCCCAGTTAGTGGAAATATCGGTCATCGCCGCAATCAGCAAAGCTGCTCCTTCTAACGAGGAAATCCTCTTAAAGCTGCGGGAAGAAATCAACCCTCATAAAGCATCTGGCTTTTCTTCCCCTGCGTAGGGCGGCTGCTCTGTGGGGAAGGGGGAGGCTCAGATGTCTCTTGGAGGATGCAGAGCTGTCTGTCCTGTGCGCAGGTCTGTCCTGGGGCCAAGGGTACTGTGCCACCAGCTGACAACCCCCAAGGTGCAGCACTGCTGGGGCTTTGTCTCTGTGTAACAGCCAGACACCAGGGACAGCCCTTAGTGGGGCTGAAGGACCCCCAGAGCAGCGCTGAAGTGGGCAGGGAGTTTTGTGAGGTTTTAGGGAGCAAAAGGTCCATGTGTAGCAGAGGAAGGTCCCAAATCCAGGATGAAGAGGGAGGAGATCCGACTCTCTCAACCTCTTTTCCTCCCCCTTCCTTTCCCCACTCATTCTCTTCCCTCCATCCCCCTCCTGCTCACATGTCCATACATTATGCATCAACAATTCTTTGCCCACACAGTGCTTGGGGAGAGAAACCTGGCTACCGGCTGATGAAAGATAGTGCCTCCTCCTTAACGCTAGCCCGGGAAGCTGACCACAACCTGCAAAAATTCAATGTAATTCACAGCACAAGCCACCCTCCTCCTCACAACCTGACACTCAAACCCATGGGGGAGAGGACAGCCCCAGCGCCCTGGCTGAACTGGAGAGACTGGGCTGGGGATTAGGAGCGGGCGCTCAGCCCCGGTTCCCCTGTGTGACTGTGCCCAGGTTCCTTGCTGTAAAATTTGGGCCATTATAGGGTGGCAGAAGGTGGGTCTCCTCGCAGACAGTTGGGTACGTGGGTGCCTCGCTCAGCCCCAAAACATGTTGGCTGCGGAGCTCGATTACAAGTCGTGGTCACATCTGTCCTCAGTTGCCATGGAGACTTTTCCTCTTCCCGATGCCCAGAGGAAAGCGGTGGATAACGGCAGCAACAGGGAGTTGCTGCTGGAGAATGTCACCGCAGGAGCCTTGTGTCCGCATGGCCTCTGCCACCAGCATCCCCGGGATGCAGCATCCCCTCCACGACCCAGCTCCAGCTCCCAGTGCCTTCACGACAGCCGCCGGCTGACTTTAATGGTGTGACAGCGCTGGGTGCTGTGCTCAGCGGTCGCTCTGGCTGGGTCCGTTCCTGTGGGTTCAGCCCTGCAACCCAGGTGCTCAGCGATAGCATGGCTGTGTAATGGTACCCGTGTGCCGCTGAGGTGAGCCTCGACCCCAGCGTGACCGTGGGTGGGTGATGGTCTGGCTCAGACCTTGGGGTTCGGGTTTTTGCGTTAGGGCTGAAGTGGTTTTCCTGTCCTAACAAGCTGAGTGTCCGAACTCCCTGACCAATCTCTTTCGATATTTGAATTTCTACTGTTTCCACCCCTTCAAGCTGCTGAGGTGGAAGTTTGTCACCTTCCACCTGCCTCTGTGGCGGTTGGGGTGGTCATCCCCCTCCTCACACCTGGATTTGCTGTGGGAGGCCTGGGGGGAATGAGGATCGCTCAGTCTTCGGAACTTGCTGAGCACATGTGAGCTTCGCAGACTGGTTCCCAGTGGAAATCAGGAGCCAACAGGCTCCAAGAGGGACTGTCATCTTCCCTGTGATCTCCAGATGGGAAGGGCCGTGGTGGCAGCACAAGGTCCCTTTCTGAGACAGTAAAATCTATTTGCTGGTGGTGGCTCTGCTCAGAAACATCTGCCAGTACAGATATTATTTCTCTGTTACTAAGCCCCAACCAGGCACTGTGAAACCGGGCAGCCAGCTCCTCCTGGTTTTATCCCTGCGAGGGGCAGGCTGGGGAATTTATTCAGGTTCTGCAATATTTCCTCTCTAAATATAATTTATTGCTGCTCCAGCTCATTCCTGGAGAGCTCCAGCCCCTTCCCTGAGACTGAGATTTCCACGGGCTGAGGCGGCTGGGGCAGAGCAGGGACCCTGGGCTGGCTCCAGCATGGGAGGGAGCTGGCAAAGCCCCTTGCCCTGCTCTGTGACTATTTTCTAGGCATGTAAAGTTTGGGAGGGGAATAATAGGGACCTTACTTAGAGGCTGGAGCATTCTAGGTGTGGGCCATTACGGGGCTGCTCTGGAGTGGGAAATCTGGGCGTTGTAGGCAGGACCCAGTTGAGAGTGGGTTTTTTATAGGCAAAGGGCTGGATGGTGGCAATACAAATGGTGCTTGAAGGGAACATAGAGGCTTTCTCAAGCTTTTCAGGAGGATTTTGGAAGAAGATGGCGCGTGTCCGGACGGGGGAATGGAAAGGCATGTCCCCAAGGCTGCGTGTGGCAGGGTGAGGATGCGAGGGCTTGTGCGTGACTGGGTGCATTATAAATGGAACCGTGTGGCTGTGCGGTCGGCGTGGGCGAGGGGCTGGGCACGAGGGTGACTGTGAGCCTGCGCCGAGGGGGACAGATGTGTGTGGGATGGCTCCGTGTGAAGCTATATTAAAAATACGAGCAAGGCAGACTCGGATGCCTCAGATGCTCAAGCTTTGCTTCAAAGTCTCCCAGGCAAGGCAGGGAGGGGAGGGGGCTGGTAGCAGAGGGCAGGGCTGAGCCTGAGACACGGCAGATTCCTTTCACTTCTGCCCCCTCCTGCTTTTGGGCTGGGTCAGCAGGGGCCGCAGGTGGGATGGACAGGCTCTCACCCACCCAGTCTGGCTGTGCAGAGCCTGAACATGTCCCTCTTTACAGCTCTGGTATTCGGGGCTGAGCCGCCACACACATCAAGAGCTTCTGTTAGCGTGGGGGACAACCTCAGAGCAACACCCAAAACCCCCAGGCAGGCAAGGACTCCAAGGGTGCCCAGGGGAAGGATGCCCAGGGTGCCCAGGTGATGCTCAGGGTGCCCAGGTGATGCTCATATCAATGCTCCCATTTACAGCCTCTTCCAGGTTCCTCCCCGTGGGTGGAGCTGGTGGGTTTTAATGGGGCACAGACAAGTTGGGACTTTTTTTGGTAGGTTTTTTTTTTTTTTTTGGGGGATCCTTTGGGGGGGGCGGGGTCCCCGTGGGTGGAGCTGGTGGGTTTTAATGGGGCACAGACAAGTTGGGACTTTTTTTGGTAGTTTTTTTTTTTTTTTGAGAGATCCTTTTGGAGGGGCAGGTTTGGTCTTGCCTTGCTTGAAGCACCCTGTTAATGAGGGCTGTGACTGCCCAGTGAAGTGGGTGGTAGAGGCAGACCGGTAAGAGGAAAACCCTTCTTGATGGCTGCGTGGATTGGGAGCTCATTGCTGGGAGCGCGCTGGGACCGGGAGGGGGATGTTGTCCAGTGCGTAAGAGTGGCTTGTAGGTATTTGGGGGCTGAACGTTTGGGGCACTGAATCCTCAGGGCTGGGCTGATCTGGCCCGGGCTGGGGGAAGGCTGTGGTGCTGACCCCCACCCATCTGTGGGTGGCATTTTTCATCCTTTGCAGAGGCCAGATGGCAGGAGCTCCTGCTCCCCGAAACCTTCGTCGTGTACTGGAGGTGTCAGCTGCTCTGGCCAACAGAGGAGGCAGGATGAGGAGGGCTTGGCTCATCGGGGAGGGCTAATTAAAGGCAAGAACCACCCAAATCTCATCCTGTGACAGATGCTTCAAAGGACTTTTTAGGACAAGTCAGACAAAAAAAGAAATGTATAATAAATAATTGAGAGCTGAGGCTCAGCTTTCATGTTCCTTCCGTCCAGCCCAGCAGCCAAAGGACCTTGAGCCCCTTCCGCAGGGCTGGGGGGGTTTGGGCATGGGAGGGTGACACGGGGACTGTGCTGCTGTGAGGACTCAGCCAAGCTGGGGAGAAGGCTCAGGAGCCTCTTTTTTTCCTTCTCCCTCTTTTACTGGTGAGGAAAACGGGTGCAGGTCTCTGCAGCGAGGTTGGGTTGAGAGTGTTCTGGGGAGAGCCAGTGCCCGTGGGGTCCCGTGCCCCCAGCTCTGGCATGGCTTGGAGGCGTTGGCTCCCGCCCAAGTGCCAGTGTCGTGTGGTTACACGTGCTACCTGCTTTCCTTGCCACAGTGAACTCGCCTCCCTTGTGGCTGCAGG
>NW_010418120.1:1432-3570 GCF_000710305.1 Buceros rhinoceros silvestris | reverse complement strand
GCCTCAGAGAAGCACAAATAAATAGACTCGTGCTCGTGTCGGCTTTCTTCCGACAAGCCCCGGGGTGTTTTCAGGCCGCTCCCGTGATTTCGGGCGAGGGCTGGCTCTTGCCCCCTGCCCTCGGTGCTGGCTGCTGTGGAGGAGCCCCTGGGGGCCACCACTGCCCCGTGCTGCCCTGCTGACCCCTGGCAAAGGCACTGGGGGGGCTCTCAGTCCCTGGGACCGGCCTCCTGTCCATGTGTTTTTAATGGATTTTTGAAAACAGGAGACTGCCTCGTGGTACCTTGCGTGCAAGGTTATTGGAAGGAGACCAGCAAAGGTCTATAACCCCTCGCTGATGAGGATGAAGTGCTTGTTTAATACATTTTAGCTTTCAAATATTTCTCCTTAATGTGTTTTTGAAATGACTGGAGCTCTGAAGGGAATATGTAACTTGTTAGAAAATAGATGTGCCGATTAGGCTGCATTTCAGCTCATTTAGAGACGTTTCACCACCTCCCTTGGATCTGCCGTGATCAAAACTCCTGCCTCACCGCAAGCCGTGGAGTCGGGGAGCTGTCAGCCGGCACCACCCCACGGTGCCGCCCCAGTGTCGGGGCTGGGTTTGCTGGTGCCGGTGCTGAATGTGTGGGTCTTCACTGGTGGCAAGGGGAAGCTGTCACAGCATCACTGGGATTGTGTCGGGTTGGCTGGGCCTTTCCTGGCTGCTCAGTTCTATGTCCATCCCAGATAGCCCCAGAATGTCTCTAATCTGCTCCTTGGTGGCTCCTGGTGCTGGGAGGGAGCGGTTTACGCCTCTCCTTGAATTTCCCACCCCTGAAATCTCCCCATGGGCTCACAGCAGGCGGAGGTGTGGGGTCTGTTCTGAGGACGGCAGGTTATCTCACTTGGCTTGGGAGGTGCCTGGGGGTAGGATGGGCCATGGGGTGGCCACACTCCCCTCCGGCATGGGATAGTTCAGACTTTCCCAGTGGCATCTCTTGGAAAGCGGCGGATTAGGATTTGGTATTAAACGACAGACTTCTAATGCTGGGGGAACTTTAGCTCCTCTAATCTGCCTACCAGCGAGACAGAGCAGAGGATTTCGCTCCGTGTTATGAACACTTCACCTCTGGTTACGTCTCTGAAGTGCTCCCAGGTCTAACAGCAAATCTTTCCATTCCCATTTTCCATTCATCTTTTTTTCTCCCAGTCCCCTGTCCCCCCCCAGCAGGCGGAGCTCCTCTTCTGCTCCTCTCCCAGTGCAGCAAGACTCGGCGATGGGGTGTGAGGTGGTGATGGGGCGTGTGGTGAGGTGATGGGGCTGCCTGGGAGCATGGGACGTGCCTGCTGGGGGTCATCACTGAGCAGTACCAGCCCTGGGATGCCCTGGCCCACCCTGGCCGTGCTTGCTGCTGTGTCCTGCTGTCAGGATCATGACAGCCCCATCAAGATGCACTTTGCTGGTGCTGGAAAAGGCTTTTGCCCCACGGATGTTCTCTAATGGAACCAGCCTTGCTGCGTTCCCCCCTGCCGCTGGGAAGCATCTCTCCAGCTAATGCAGCGCTGCGGGGGGTCAGGATTAGCTGATGTCTCCTCCACCTCCTCATCCCCTCACTGGGGATGTGCTGGTCGGCTCCACAGCCCCCATCCCACTGGGATGGGAGCAGGGCTGGTACAGAGGGAAGGGGAGGAATCCTGCGAGCCCTCTTTGCTGGTCTTGGGAAATCATGCAAAACAAAGCGGCTGCTTATTTTTTTTTCCTGCCCCGTCCCTCCCTGATCTCCCTGTTCTCTCTGATGGACCTTTGGTTCATTTGTTTTGGCAAGGAGATGCCAGCTGGGGCGAGGTGCCAGCAGGATGCCTTTGTGTACCCATCCCACTGGTGGGGCTGGTCTCCTCCAGACCATGAGTGCTCAGAGCCCGTGGCTGGGTCCCCACCACGGTGGGCACTGCCAGGCAGGGACCGAGGCTTGGTGTGGGAGCCCAATACCATCAGAGGTGTCTCTGCCAGCTGCTTGTGCAGGGAATTTGCAGTTGCCAAATGATGGACAGGGTGTGTTGCTGCGGAGCTGCCAGTCCCACAGGGCCAGGGCGCTGCTGGCAGCATTTCCACCACCCTTTTGGCTTCATTTCCCCTGACCCACCTTTACAGCAGA
>NW_010418120.1:527-1318 GCF_000710305.1 Buceros rhinoceros silvestris | reverse complement strand
CAGGCAGCGGGGGACCGGTGCGAGGTCCCCCCCCCCCCCGCCCCTCTCCCAAGACCTGTGCAAACACTATTTTACCATCCCCTTCGAGGTATATAACAAATTACAAACATTCCTCCTGCCCATCACCCAGGGCTGCCCCTCCTGAGCATCCCCCATTGGTCCCCGCTGCCTCTCCCAGTGTCAGCGGGTGATGGCACATGGTGGCAACTGGGTGCCACCCGTCTTGCTCCTGGCATTTGGGCTGGCCACCTATCACCGACTGAAACGTAGGGGCCTTTAAGAGGGAGCGGAGAGGGGGAGCCGTCTCCCCGCACATTAATCTATCATGAGCTAATGTGTTTTCCCCATTTGTTCCTTTGTACATCGCGGAGCCGCGCGCTCCCCCGCGCACACACACACACACACCCCGCGCGCGCTCGCGCCCGCCTGCTCGCGCTCCTGCCTCATCTCCCATGGTTGGCTGGGCCTGAGCCCCTCGCAGCGAGACAGGGAAGAGAAGCAAGCGGAGCAGAAATGGGGAATACACCGAGCTAATGTGTTTTCCCCATTTGTTCCTTTGTACATCGCGGAGCCGCGCGCTCCCCCGCGCACACACACACACACACCCCGCGCGCGCTCGCGCCCGCCTGCTCGCGCTCCTGCCTCATCTCCCATGGTTGGCTGGGCCTGAGCCCCTCGCAGCGAGACAGGGAAGAGAAGCAAGCGGAGCAGAAATGGGGAATACACCCTCTCAAGGCATGTCACTCTCACTATGTGCATCCATTCTTAAGTAGCAGGTATTTTTTTTATTT
>NW_010418120.1:0-265 GCF_000710305.1 Buceros rhinoceros silvestris | reverse complement strand
GTTTGCTGCCTGGGAACTGGCACCCAGGAAGGGCGTGTGCGGGGTTGTGGCGCTCTGCTCCGGAGGGGTGTGCATGGGGCTCGGCTGCCTGTAGCGGGGATGCAGAGCCCTCCCGGCGCAGGGGACCGATGGGCTAGGGGATGCCGAGCCAGGGATGCTGCTTGTCGGGGTTGTTTGTTGTTGGGGCCGCCTGGCTCCGAAGGGATAAAGTAGCTGGAGAGCCGCTGTCCTAGAAACACTGGCGCGGGGAGTGGGGGCGCTGGGG
>NW_010418119.1:7844-10407 GCF_000710305.1 Buceros rhinoceros silvestris | reverse complement strand
GAAATACATAGTAACATAGTGCGATGTTAAACCATTCAGACTTAGATTGGATTGTCTAAATAAAAAGCTTGTGTATTAGTATAGGAGGAAAAACCAGCAAGTATTCACCTTCCCAAATTTATTTTCTGAAATAATGGCAGAAGATATTTTATGAAATAACACAACTGCATAGTGCAGCAAAAATTCAACATTTCTTGACAACCTTCTTTAATACACGATTTGCTGTAATGGCAAAATAACATTTAGAAAAGAGAAACGCGTAGCTAAGCACCGAAGCTATGGGAACCAAGCTGTTCTGTCAGGTGCCAGTGGTATAGGTGTCACCAAATTCATTGATAGTGCCTGAAGCTCTGCCTGTTGCACTGTTTAGAGGGAAGCTGCATGTGGCCAACTTCCAGTCCTACCTCATGGGAGAAAAGTAGAAGGCTGCCAGTGGTCAGTCCTTGTTCACAGTTTAAACGACCAGGAAAACAGAACTGGTTATCACAGGGCATTCTGCTCAGGCTTCCGGAACCACCACGAGGAGCACGCTCAGCCAATTAACACAGTGCATACTACCAGGGTTCCCTCGCCTGCTCTCTACAGCTTTCTAGCACAGTATACCTCCTTAGCGCACATACTGCCCAAGAAGTAGTCCCATCCTCTTAGCTTCCTCCCTGCACACCTCCACCCCACTAGTTCTAACCGTCCAATGGCTGCAGAATTAAAGATGCAGACTAGAAGATGTCTCTGTTCTTCATGCAAAGTAGAAGCAAAAGAGTAGATTCCACTGAAGTTCCTTTTCCTAATTAAACTTCTCTCCCAGAAAACTGAGCCAAGTTTCATTAAAGGAAACTAAAAAGAGATTGCTAAATTACAGGACTTTTTCATTACATTTTTAAAAATGTTTTAAGAGTCTGTGACTTTCTGTACTCTCCCTAGATCTTTGACACATATTACTAACAAAGTATTGTGATGTTATAATAAACCTGGGAGCAACTTCAGCTTTCACATATTCTATCATTGGAATTTATTCCAATATTTCTCATCAAGCACTGTAAATGGCTATTAAATGTAGCATTGCCTTTCTTCAAGAATATTGCTTCCAAACTTCTCATGAAAAACTGCCTTAATTAATTCATAAATTTTTTGCCACATAATTTCCTAATACTTAATGTATTCGTTCTTATATGCATTTTGCCTGATGGCTTTCCCCTTATTTAACAGTTTCTGCCTTCCTTCTGTTCCATTCCATCTTGCCAATCAAATGACATGTATTCTTTATATTCTGTCTTCTTCAGGATTTGTTTATACAAAAAATTACTTTAAAAAAAGAGACTGTTTAAAAGGGAAAATATAACAACTTTCTAATATGTTAAATGAGAAGGTACTCTAGGGTGTGGGTTAATGAACTATTAATATTCCTTTTTGATGGTTTTAAGTCAGTTGGCTTTTTTTCCACCCTGCCTGACAGCACACTACAGGCATGCATTCATAGGCTGTTAATAAATGCTCCTCCAAGATTTTTCTGCTAAACTGCAAGCCATCAGTTGAGTACATATTCAAGGAAAGAATAGGGCTTACTGAGCCTCTGGCAGAAAAAAATGCCGTGTTAGAATTGGAGAGACAAGATGCTGAGCCGCACTGCTAAATGTGATGCTTTGACAGGAAACAATTCACAGGATACTTCTATCTGCCAGCAGTCAGAGGTCTGAGTCAACAGAAATATTCTCTACTTCTCTCTCGCTCTAGATGAGTTGTGCCATTATGGATTAATAAATTATATGACCTGACTTTATGATTTCAGCACATTAGTCAATCCACATTCATATGCAAGGTAAAATAAAGTGGGACACGCATTTTCTAATTGGGAATTTCTAAATCAATAATCATTCTTTGAAAGAAGCTATGTTAACAAATGAATATGGGTCGTTGGCAGAAAGCAAAATCATGCCTGGAAGAGCTTACAAATCACAAAGGAAAGCAATCACTTAATTTCTGGTGAGCGAGTAGCAGGCAGCAAGACAAACATTACACTATACCAATTTAGATGTGATCGGAACAAGGCAAAAGATGAGAAAGATGAATGGTGTTTAATAAAGGGTTATGAAATACTGGAACATTAACTCTAGGGTAAATAAATAGTGGATTTTTTTCAGAACACAGTACCTATCATCAGACCAATCACAATATATAGAATAAAGTTACTGGCCAATTCATCTGGAAACAAGTCATAGTTTTGCCATTAACTTCAATGGCAGTGAGAGGGGTGTCTTTGCTGAATTTAAGTACACTGCACAGCCGTAGAATCAAATCCACAGCTGAGAAGGCCAGTCTAACACTGCTGAGCAAATTAAATCCAGTGATGATCTAACCTGAGAGGTGACTGAGAATGCTGGTTCACAGACACAGGGTGTCTCTTGCACAGAGACATACAGACAGAGCAGTCCACATTGAAGCATCAGAAATCCATTAATTATCATATCAAATAAACTATGAGCTGAAGATTCAGAAATTCCACAGATTGATTTCTTTAAAAGTCTCTTCGTTGTAAAGCGGTGTCTGTTGCCAAAGCAGTGCCTGT
>NW_010418119.1:4080-7710 GCF_000710305.1 Buceros rhinoceros silvestris | reverse complement strand
GAGTATACCTTCTCTGAATTCTGTAAGGTTTTCAACTAAAAAAGAAATAGGAAAAAAAAAAAAGGAACACCTCACATTGGATCAGGCTCCCAGAGCTGGGAATAAAAGCATGTTTTCAGAACATGTTTAAATCAAGTTTAAGTATTGATTTAAGGTTTAGAATATTATTGCTCTTTCAGTGAAACAATATCCAGTTTTCTAGCAAAGATCCCAATTTCACATGAAGTCATTGAGATTTAAAATAATTTCCTGAAGGAGAATCTAGTTTCCATCATTTTATTTCGGGGCTCACAGAATCCTCTAAATAATCACTTCATGTAGCACATTGTAGTACTCTTTAAATACAAGGTCTACCTCTTAAAACCAGGCCTATTTTCATTGCAGTGGTGTTTCTGTACATCTTTATCTCTCACAGCACTAAAGTGTGTAGGATTTCTCAAGGACACATGATGTAAAGAACAACAGCATTATTAATTTGAGGGTTATAGATAAGTAGTGCTAAATTCAGGCAACAATCTAAAAGACCTCACACTAAATTTTCTCAATAACTCTCTCACAAAACACTTTCAGAAAATGGAAAATACTGCAAAAAAACCCCATGAGTGCCTTGAGGCCATATTACAGCAGAAACAGTGTCTAGATGTTTTGTCTAAGGAAGAGCAGGCATAGTTCAAAGCAAGAAGGTAAAATGCTTCATAAACAAGCCTCCATTTTCATGCCTTCCTGAGTCTGAATCTCTTGATAAACAACTGTCTGTCCTTTCAAGATGTGGTGCTATAAAGGAAAGCGAAGTGATCTGGCTTTTATGTTTTTCCTTTTACAGCAATAAAAGAATCTTGCTAGGATAGATTTCTCATAGATAAATGCATGAGCTATCCCATCAAAGCTCTTCCATCTAATTGTGCTTCCCAACGCCAGGACCACGTCTACACAGCTTTGCACAAGAATGTCAACATACCAGCTGATATTTAAGTACTCTCCTGTGTTGAACAGATTCTGCCATTGTCTGTCTTAAGAAACCAGATTGATTGAAGGAAAAAAAACCAAAGGCAGCAGTGGTCCTTACTTTACAGGAACTTATGTGAGGAAAGGTCTTAGCCCTATGATTTCTGCTAGCTTGAGCACTGATTATTTCTAAGCACTTAGCTGGTTTTGGTCACAGCCCTAGTGTCTGCAAAAGGAGAAGAAATAGTTGAGTGCTACTAACAGCTGAGTAGTTAGTGTTTTCTCTGCTAGATGTCAGCAATGGTTGCTATCTGATCACTGCAAGCCATATTTTCCAAACAGTAGGCAAAATCCTGCCTCTGCAGATTTCAATAGCAAAACTGAGCTGACTTCACTGGGCTCAGTATTTCGTTTAGACTGCCTGTATTTGAAAACTCGGAATTTGCCAGAGGCAGACAGTCCTTCAGAGATAAATAATTCTTAAAAAACAGAACAAGTGCAAAAACTCCATTTGCTTTCCTAGCTGCTAAAAATCATTCACTGCAATGAGTACAAGAGCAAATAATCTTTCCCACTGTATCTTAAGGGTATTTATAGCCTGTATGAAGTGTATTCTCTCACTGGATCACCAGAACCTGTGTGCTGCATTCAGGCGAAAGCCACTATTCCTATGTACGCAATTGGAAGATAAGTAATAAATGTCTTGGACTTTGATGCTGCTGGTAGCTCCACTTCCCACCAGTCCTTCAAGCTTCACTTAATCATCAGGGAGATGAAGGCTTTGTTTTGCTCTTAGTCAAAGCACATTTGCTTTTAGTTAACATCTCCAGTTTACCTAAAAAAAGAAATTAAAATAACCAATAATGATGTAAGAATGAATGAACAAGTTGAAAAAATGAACCACTAAGCTTAACATCTCGTTGTGTCAATTCACCCCCACCGTCACTAACACCAGGTATTTGAGACCCAAGGCACCAGCAGTCTCCAGCAAGTCCTGTGGTGGTTGTTTAGACGGGTTATAGGTCCTGATAATCTGGAGAAGGTTGTATCAATCTACATCCCAGGAAAATTTTTACTTTCAGATGATGCATGAAGGATTGGCCAGTTGGAGCTTTAGTGTCATTCTTTGATATATATTTTTGGTACGCAAATACAGTTAGTTCAAAAGAAGACTAAATACTTCATCCTCATTCATCTTGAAATACCAATAAAACATCCGAAAAAGGCAAGCAGTATGGAGCCTCATTCTTCTAAGGATTCAAACCTCTCCAATAAGGATCAGAAGTACTGGTATCATACGAATTATATTACTTGTAAAGCCAACAACCACTACTGTCATGTATATATACAGACACGTTCATTTGGGTGTAATCAGAGGGTCTCTCTCTCTCTACAGCCCCATGACTTGTATGTACATAAAAAGTGTCTGACTGTATATTTGGAGTGACAAAATCTGACGAGGCAAAGGGTTGTACAAACTGGCAGCACTGCTTAAACTCACGTGTATGTACGTGCTGTATGAAGGGGAAAGGAGTGGAGCAGTCACAACCCTCTCCTACTTTTTAATCTGTGATTAAAACAAGTTGGTCTTGTAGCTCTCAAGTGTTTTTTATATTAATGACATAATATCATACATTACTTAGTTTTAAAATGTTTAATATATTTTATAATAAGTTAGAGTCTAAAACAGGTCAAGCTACTTTATCTTTTATCTACCAGGTTCTGCCTCTAGGGCAAAACAAAACATTATTTTTTTTTCCTTTACTATATGTTGGCTGTATTTTATATCACAAGTTTTGAGCCCACAGCAAGGTAAACACAATCAACTTGGCATGAAAACCCTACTGTTTTCTACAGTACTGTGTCTTTTAATAGCTCGGTGTTTTATTTGGCAAATGGTTTCAAGCAAAGCGGGTTGGGGAAGGTAGAATAAAGTACATTTTGTTGCCGTCCTCGAACATGGTAGCATAAGTTTTTGTTATTTTTTAAAATAGTTTTTAATTTTACACAATGAATATGAATTTGCTGCTGAATTGGTGTAGACTTTGAATTTTTTCCAAATTACTCCTTTCTGCATTGATAAAAATTGATCAATTAAAGAAAAAAAACTACCTGTAAAAATCATACCAATTTTCTCATTAATATTTCTGCTTCATTTCATGTTAAAATCTTTGTAGTTTGGGTGCATACTTACAGGCACTCCCAAATAATTTTTTACCATATGTTGAGATGTGAATCTTTTTTGTAGAAATTACAATTACTTAACTTTACTGGGTTCATTTTTTTCTTCTCAAGAATTTCTACTATGCGAGTTTATTTTTACAAAGAAAACCAGAAATAAACAAATGCATTCAATTTTTGGTTTTTCACTTTACATACTCTGATTCAAGTCAAAACAAAACAAGACAAAACAAAAACAAAAGGAAGAGCTTTGTCATTAAAAGACAGGAAGAAAAAATGGAATCACATGCATGGCTTTGGATGAATAGAACAGATGTTAGTGCCTCCATCCATAATCCACAATATCAAGTAGTCCTTAAAGACTCTGCGGGGAAGTGGTTTCCAAAATGCCTGGATTGTCATGATACTTTGTTTGAATTCTAACTATTACTCATTTCAGTTAGGCTCAGTTTCAGGAAATCTGAGAGGCTTTCAAACATATGTACCTACATTGCTAACTGTCTT
>NW_010418119.1:0-4020 GCF_000710305.1 Buceros rhinoceros silvestris | reverse complement strand
TCCAACCATTTTTACCACCATTGCTACCTGTCTTCCCCCACCCCCCCACCCCCCCATCCCCGACTCTTCCTTTCATTATCTTTTCCCCACAACCTTCTCTTCATTTCCCTTGACTTCATTCAGCTTTCTCATGCTGGCATGGATAATGAATAAATTCACTGGTACAGCTAGGAATATATTACTGTTGAATATTCCCTGCGGCAAAGTTCCATCAAAATTGCTTATCAGCGACAGATGCCCGCTCAGAGATGCAAAACTGCCTAACTCAGTCCTTCCTTTCCTACCTAGTTTTGCAATATGTGAATGAAAATGGAGGTGGGAGGACAACAACTTTTGCCTCTAAGGTACAAAACCCTTAAGTGTTTTAATTATTCTGATTCCCATCCAGGCTGCTGGAAGTTTACCTATTCCATCTGTGCTAGCATCCACCAGCCAGCAAAAATAAGGCCAGCCTCAATAACCTCATTGTTTGAACTGCTTTCCAACATTAATACTCTCAGGACATTTTTTTCAAAAAACGGAGATAGGAAATAACTCTCTCAATGTGTAAGAACAGTTCCTGGTTCACTCACGTTCACTCACAGAGACTGGGTGCAACGTCAGCATTTTCTCAAATGATGGACTCATTTTTTTGCCTCCTCTAGGTTTTTTTGTTAAGATAGGAAAATTCTTCTGTTTTAACAACACTAAGCCACATTATTAAAAATCTGGCCACAGACACGGCGTTGCAAGTGGAACACTAATGTCAACAGACCTGTTGCCATCAACAGATGGCAAAGCACTTGGGATATATGTTGCACAAGACTTCTGCTTCTAAGGCAGCAAGAGGGTGGAGGTACCTTTCTACTCTCTGCTGTTTTATGACTGCTGCTTGTGCTAGGATGTCTGCATTAGGTGTACAGGACATTCACCAAGTTAGCAGCAAACATGGCTAGGATGGAATTCTTAACTAGTTATGCTCATCCTAAAAGACCAATGACTGGAAAGGGTTTCAGTCACCAGCTTCCGAGTGTGCATTCCTAGAGTACAATGAGGGTGCAGTTGAGGGACGGGATGTCATCCAGAGGGACCTCGACAAGCTGGAGAAGTGGACCTGTGTGAACATCATGAGATTCAATGAGGCCATGTGCAAAATCCTGCACCTGGGTTGTATCAGTACAGGCTGGGGGATGAAGGGATTGAGAGCAGCCCTGTGGAGACACACTGGGGAGCACTGGTGGATGAAAAGCTGGACATGAGCTGACAATGTGTGCTCACAGCCCAGAAGGCCAACCTTGGGCTGCATCAAAACAAGCGTGGCCAGCAGGATGAGGGAGGTGGTCCTGCCGCTCTACCCCTCTCTGGTGAGACCTCACTTGGAGTACCGTGTGCAGCTCTGGAGTCCACAGCACAAGAAGGACATGAACCTGTTGGAGCAGGTCCAGAGGAGGGACACAAAAATGGTCAGAGGGATGGAGCACCTCTGCTCTGAGGACAGGCCGAGAGAGTTGGTGTTGTTCAGCCTGGAGAAGAGAAGGCTCCAGAGAGACCTTTCTGGAGCCTTTGAGCACTTACAGGCTGCCTGTAAGAAAAAATGCTATTTAGCAAGGCCTGTTGTGACCTCAGGACAAGGGATGAAGTTTCTAATCTAAAAGTGGGTGCATTGAGGCTGGATTTAGACATGAAATCTTTACAATGAGGGGGTTCCCCAGGTTGCCCAGGGAGGTTACAGATATCTCACCCCTGAAAACATTCCAGGTCGGGTTGAATGAGGCTCTGGGCAACCTGATCTAGTTGCAGATGTCCCTGCTCAGTGCAGGGGAGTTAGACTAGATGACCTTTAAAGGTCCCTTCCAACCCAAAGCATTCTATCATACCATGATTCTATGTGTTCCTGGAGGGGCATAGCTCATCACTTAAGCAAGGCAGAAGCTAGACCCTGCTTAGAAATGGACATAGAATTATGAGAGCCTTGTATATTGAAACTCACTGAAAGATTCTTGAACCTGTAAGTCAATCAGGTCCATCCCACTACTTAGCAAATATGAACCACTTTGTATTTCTTGAGAGGGAGAGCAACTGCTGTTATTTAAGCCCACCCATCCGGCAACAAAGCACCATGCAACTGCTTGTCACTCCTTGCTCCAGTGGGATGGGGACCGGAAAACACAGTGAAAAGCTTGAGGGTCCGGTCAAAGGACAGGGAGGACACAATCACCAGTTGTGGTCATGGGCAAAAGACAGACTCGACTTGGGGGAACAAATAAATTTAATTTAAACAAAATCACCACCAATTCACCAACTGATTCAAGAGCAGGGCAGTGATAAATACAACTTAAACACACCTTCCTCCCCACTCCCTTCTTCCCAGGGCAAGCTTTGCTACCTCCTCTCCACCAGCAGTGCAGTGGGGCAGGGAATGGAGATTTGTCTTCAGTCCCAGTGCATTTCTGTGGTTTCTGCCACTCATTCATGGGACAAAATACTCGCAGTCCTCCCCTGTGGCAATGTGGCATCCCTCTCATAGGAGACAGGTCTCCATGAACTTCTCCCACCAGAGGGGGTCCAATTCTATGGGCTGTGATCCTCACAGCAACAGACTGCTCCAGCGCAGGCTTCCCTCAGAGCCAGGGACTCGTTCAGAGGCAGTCTCCTGCTCCAGCGCGGGGGCCTCCACAGGCTGCAGAGGTGCTTCTGCCGCACTGTTGATCTCTAAGGGCTGACACCTCCCACAGACTGCTCCAGCGCAGGCTTCCCTCAGAGCCAGGGACTCGTTCAGAGGCAGTCTCCTGCTCCAGCGCGGGGGCCTCCACAGGCTGCAGAGGTGCTTCTGCCGCACTGTTGATCTCTAAGGGCTGCCATCTCACCACGGACTGAAGGGGAATGGCTGCTCTAGTGTGCCTCCTCTCCTCCTTCCTCTCTGACCTTGGAGTCTGCATGGTTGTGTCTCTCCTGTCCCACACCTCTCCCAAACAGAAGAAATCTCCCAAAAAGGAACTCTCCTAAGAGGTTTTCTCCTTTTAAATATGTTATCACTGAGGCCCTGATTGGCTAGGCCTGGGACAGAGGTGGGTCTGACCTGGAGCTGGGGTTGTGACTCAAAGCTTCTCACAAGTGCCACGCCAGTAGCACTACCCACCCCGCTACCCAAATCCCACCAGACACAAACTCAAATGAGTATCAGAGTGAGAAGTTTTGCCTGGTTTCGCTATGCACAAACCTTACCAAATCTGGACATTTTTTATCTTTTTTTTTTTTTTCCCAGATATGAAAAGTAACCTCTATCACTACCAGGCTGAAGGATATTATTTCATATCAAGACACTAGAGCAAAGAGGCAGTCTCCAGAGAAAGCAAAGTGCCACTATGTCTTTCATTCTACTACAGAGATTGTGTCATAATAGAAAGAAGGATCCTCTTGCACTAAATTAGTGCCTCTCTTTAACAAAGCGTCTCCAGGAAGGTAGACAAGACTGCTGAAAAACCCATACATCCCCACCGCAAAAGAGTTCCCCACACAACCCCCGCTTTCTTTTTTTCAATTTTACTTTTTATTCCTGTAAATTGAAACAAATAGAAAGCTATGTGTATTCTACATATATCTTGAGAAAAGTTCCGCATTCTGCACACTTACAATACTGTTGGTTGCAACATGCTGTGTACCTAGGTTCAAAGGGAAGTTTGTGCCTTTGTTCTCTTGCCAGTATTTTTGTTCTGTTCCAGAAGACAACTGCACCCTTCTTTGCCACTGTGTACCTCCAGTATCCTTTGTAAATCTGAGCTTGGCAAAAAGATATTTTAATATGAAAACAGCAAAAGAGAGAAAGAAACTTTAAAGAGAATTGTTCTAGGCTTATAGTACTGAGGAGACCCCCCCTCCAAAAAAAAAAAATCAATCAGCTTTTGTACTTGTTATGGTAAAGACAGCCTAAAATACGGTCCCCCAGACTAACTTTCTGCAAGCAGGAAATGTTGAAAGCTACTGAAAACAGCTTTCCCTTTCCCACTCCATTTCTTTCCTTCCTTCCTTCCTTCCTTCCTT
>NW_010418118.1:0-690 GCF_000710305.1 Buceros rhinoceros silvestris | reverse complement strand
ATGAAGCGGCTAAGAAGCAGTTTATTGATGCCAAATGAAGCGGCTAAGAAGCAGTTTATTGATGCCAAGAACAGAACACCGTTGCCATGGGTAAGGCCCACCCTGGCCAGGCAGAATGTCCTGTATCTCTGAAATGGAGAGCAGGGTAACATGAAGGTGTTGCAGCCCTCCTCCGTTATCAAGATAATGATGGACTGCTACGATAAACCGCATAGCTGCTATCAAGAAAGATGGATCGCAACTGCTGTGCCAGCAAAGATGGTGACATCGTGTCCTTTAGCTGAACTTTGCTCGTTATAATGTCATTGTAATACACGCCTCCGTTATCAAGATAACGATGGACTGCTACGATAAACCGCATAGCTGCTATCAAGAAAGATGGATCACAACTGCTGTGCCAGCAAAGATGGTGACATCATGTCCTTTAGCTGAACTTTGCTCATTATAATGTCATTATAACACAAAACCACAGCTCCATCCCAAAGACTAACCGCCTCCAAGGTGCGACCACTCCCCACTGGGCATGCACCCGGTATTTTATCACCTGCACCTTTAAATATGAAGCGAGAGATTTTTAATCCAATCAGAATAAAAAGAATCTATGACTAAAGTCATATGACTAAAGTCTATGACTTCTCCCTTCCTTTTCTGGCAGACAGCTGTCACGGCAGAGTGACCAGGCATTTGGAG
>NW_010418117.1:42078-45318 GCF_000710305.1 Buceros rhinoceros silvestris | reverse complement strand
AATCTCGGGAGTGACAGGGGTGGGGGTTCCCATCCCCACATCCTCTTTGTACAACACCTAAATGGTAACACGGCAGGTTAAAACCAAAGAAACAAAAGAACAAAAACCCCACTGCTTTTGCTGGCGGTAACACATGCCGTTTTTACACCCCCTAAATAGAGCAGAAAGCAGGAAAAATTAGGAAGCATAAACCAGTTAAGAACCGTGGTAAGTTCTGGGGGAGTCTCCTGATGGCTCGAAATGCTGAGTTCTTAGATACGCTTCAGCAGAATACTAAAGCGTTAGAGGAATGGGATTAAGCAAATAAAAAAAAAATCAGGTGTTTTTAAAAAATACCTTAAGCTCCACCCAAAAGAAAAGCTTTAGAAATTAAGGGACATGAAGCATCAAGTGTTACAATTATGAAAAAGTGTTTTAAAAAATAAAACCAGAAAATATAATGAACAGTGACTAAAAAAATTAATAGCAGAAAGGGGATTATTTCTATGTTCATATGTTAGAGAGAATAGAAACTTTACGGCTGTTAAATAGTTATAGGGACCTTTTTTTCTTAAATGACAAAAAAAAATACCGAGCTACAGATTTCTTGATTGCGTTTGACCCTCTCCATCTCAGGAGTGACAGGCACTGGGGTCCCCAGCCCCAGCCCCTCTTTGTACAACACCTGCGCGGCAACGGGGAAGTATTGGGAAAACAAAGGGAAGGCAAGAGAAGGACAGGGAGGAGAGAGAGGAAAGAGAAGTAATTTAATGTAGTGAAACTTTCAAACTGTGAAAAATAGAGTTTTGTTGGCCTTGCTGACAGGGTAGCAAATAAAAAAAAAAGCCAATGAAATATTGCTGGGAGGTTTGGTGCCGTCCCACCCGGCTGCACGCGAATAACGGACTGCGGGAGCGTTTTGTGCACAGCACGGCGTGAGCCAAGCGACCCCAACGCTCTCCTGCAAGGGAGGTCCCTCTCGCAGGAGCAGCTCTGCCTCTGGGATTTCCAGCGGGGCTCAGCAGCGTACAGAGAGAGCTGCGGTGAGCACAGAGACACGGGCATCATGGAATTGTCATCGTTTAGGTTGGGTGAGACCTTTAGGGTCATCGAGTCCCACCCAGCACTGCCAGGTCACCACTAACCCGTGTCACAAAGCAACGCAGCAAAGCGTTTGACAGCGGCTCCTCTGAACCGCCCTATCGGAGCTCAAGCCAGGACTGAAATTCCTCTCAGTCGCGTGTGACTTGGTCAGAGAGAGGCAAAACGACTCGTAAGCTGCTCTAATTAAAACCGAGATACCGAACACAACCATGCCATCACGGGCTTTCCACAGAACCCCATCACTGCCGTCATTTTTCCTTACAGATGCGATTTCCATCGCCGTTTTCACGTGGCAGTGGGGTGGGGGTGGCACCTGGGTGTTGTCACAGTGACCTGTGGGCCAGGAGGAAGCGCCCAGCACAGCAGGAACAGGAGAAGCTGCTACGAGGGTTAAGAGTTGGGGTTTGGTTTGCAGCAGGACCAGTGTGGTGAGTTGGAAGACGGACCGAAGGATGGACTTTGTTATTGAGGAGGAGAGTGACGTCAGCGAATGACATCGCTCAGACTCCCCCTATTTCGCTGCGAAGGAAAGGAAGGCACTGCTCAGCTGCTTGAAGGAAATGAGGTTAAAATCTCCCAGCTGGAACAAGTTACTGATGACTAAGAAACATTAAAACACAAGGATGCTGGCGGGGGTTTAGGGATTGCGTTAAGAAAGGGCTGTTCAAAGCTCAAAGAACTGGAAGGGAAATGTCATATGGAGGAGTTAAAGGGTTCCGACTGGCGTTTGAAACGGGAGGGTTTGTTCTGTTTGGCAATACCGAGCTAATGTTCTCCTGATTTCGCTTGACTCTCTCCATGTCTGGAGTGACGGGTGTTGGGGTGCCAGTCCCTAGGCCCTCTTTGTATAACACCTGTGAGGGACAAGAAAGTTTCCACACACAAAAAACGCTCCAAAACCCAACCACAGCACTCAACACAGGCAAACCCGTTAAATCTGACTGGTTTGTGAGTTATGTTTAGCGGCAGGATCACTCTTCAATTAATTTCACCCTTGTTCTAGAGGCGAGTAATAGGGAAGAGGCTGATAGTTGATTATTCTGTGACCACAAGTACTAGGAGATGAAGGGTTAAGATAAAACAAACATGGAAGAAACACCACCTTCATTTCACAGGTTACTTCCAGTTTTGGTTCATAAAAGAGATGCAGGTAAGGTCATAAACCATCAAAAAAATGTTAAAACACAAACAGGTGGAATATAAATGAGTTAAAAATATCGCCAGGGTAAAGAGGGGAGCGGGGTGAGAGTCCAAACGGTTGAAGAAATCCAGATTACGTGTTAGGGTGTTATGCAAAAATCAGGGGTTACGATCTTATTACTGTGGTTTTTAAGTACCGAGCTAATGTGTTCTTGATTGCGTTTGACTCGCTCTATTTCTGGAGTGACAGGGGTGGGGATACCTGTCCCTACGTCCTCTTTGTACATCACCTGCAGAACACAAGCACCCAGCAAGGTGAGAAGAGCATAGTCCTTCCACAACATTCAGGTACATTCAGACAGATGACTTACCCGGTTCATAGGTAAATATAATCTGGGATAACATGTACATTTATCCCAAGTTATTTCTGCACAATCAATTTTACTCAGTGCACATCTCTAAGAATATGTTTAATAAATACAAAAATACTTTGTTTGGGGCTCTCTTTCATTTTGATCTCGGACTATTTGTTTGGAACACCACTATTTTACTATGGTTTAGGTCTCTGGAGAGTTTTAGCTCTCATAATATTAGGTTTATCTTACCCTGTAATCATTTGCTTTTAAAAAAATCACATTTTTCATGAAAGGAGTTGTGTAGGAGGTGCCTGGGTTGGCTTAAACCCCACCATGAAGAAATACATCACAAAAGCACTCACGGTCCTTCTTGCAACAAGTAAAACACATGCCACAACAAAAGCTAACAAAAAAGAGTATTTCTCTGCTGGATGTCATTGAAACGAAGAAAACAATACAATAATAAAGCAATCCCAGCAAGGGAACACACACTGTGTAAAAAGGGTAGGAAAGAGGAAGAACCGTTAGGAAAACCCAAGGTGATTGTGCAGAACTGAGCTGTCAACCACACCGGTACCTAAAGGGCTCGGCAGGCAAACAGGGCTCACAAACCCAGGAGGGGAGAACGTAAGATGCTGATTGTCGGGGGGGTCACGAGAGT
>NW_010418117.1:40861-41950 GCF_000710305.1 Buceros rhinoceros silvestris | reverse complement strand
GAAAGAGAAAACATCGGCCTTTACCGAGCTGATGTGCTTCTGCGTCTCCTTGACACGCTTCACTTCTGGGAGGTCAGGAATGGGGGTTCCCTTCCCAATGCTCTCCTTGTACTTGATCTGCGAAGACACGGAACCAGAACTGAGCACAGGGACGCGTAGGGTGAAGCTCAGCGCGCACACAGGTATGTTAGATGTGTTCTGGGAGATGGAAATCATCAAGAACCTTCTATCACAGTTAGAGCTCTGCCACCTTCCACAAAGCACCTCAGCAGTAATTTGACTTCGGGTAACACAGCAGAGGCTTGACTGAGCCAGAATTTTTCAACTGAAGCTTAAAATGTACCTAACACCTCCCAGGAGCTTAATTTCAGCAAGAACAAACTCCTTTATTCCGAACAACTAAACCACTTCAAGTTTCCTTACACTGAGTTTTATTTCTGAAAATTGTAGACTAATGGCACTGAATTGGCGAAGGGTTTTCTAAAAATAGGTGTAAATGCCTTTGAACCTGACAGCGTTTGTCTTTCTACCAATGAAAGCAGCATTTTGGATTGGTGAAACTCTGTCACATCTGAAGGTGGGTCATCACACACCGTTTTAACCCTTACAGCTGCAGCAAAACACAAGAAGAAAGCATTTCACGAGAACACAATTAACACACTGTGCATGAAACAAACGGCCGAGATGGCGGTAACTTGGGCACTAAAACGACGTCGGCATTCAAAACAGCGTGGAAAATATTGACGCTTTTCAAAAGAAATGCAAACAGTTATCCCAGTTTTAGAGCGTTGTGATTTTTCACACGATATAAAGGCGTTACGTGACATGCTTTAGCGAGGCTTTGGCCACCGTCCGCCCTGGTGCCCCACAGACACGCTGACAGAGCATGGGTTAGGTGAGTGCACGAGGAGCAGCCGGAGGCCGGTGAACCCCCGGGGTCCGTGCTGGGGCCAACGCTGTTTAACATCTTCATAGTGACCAGAATGGTGGGACAGAGGACAGGCTCAGCAAGTTGGCAGGTACCACAAAACTGGGAAGAGTGGCTCATGCAGCCAAGGGTTGTGCTGCACCCAGAGGGACGTCAACAGG
>NW_010418117.1:27357-40727 GCF_000710305.1 Buceros rhinoceros silvestris | reverse complement strand
TCAGCAGGGGGAAACGCAAAGCCCTGCAGCTGGGGAGAAATAACCCCAGGCTGGGGTACATGCTGATGGCTGTCTGGGAAGGAGCTTGGCAGAGAAGGTCCTCAGGGACCTGGTGGGCAAAAGCTGACCATGAGCCAGCAGTGCATCCTCATGGCGAAGGCCAACAGCATCCTCGGCTGCAGTAAGGGCGTTGCCAGCAGGTCAAGGGAAGCGATCCTCTCCTCTGCTCAGCAACGGAGAGGCCACCCCTGGAGGGCTGTGTCCAGCCCTGGGCTTGCCAGTACAAGAAAGATACGGTTTTACTGGAGCAAGTCCTGTACAGGGCTGCAAAGATGAGTAAGAGACAGCAGCATCTTTGATAGGGGAAGGGGCTTAGAGAGCTGGAACTCTTCAGCCTGGAGGAAAGTGAGCTTGGGGGAAACTTATCAATACGTCCAACTTCCCAGTGAGAAGGAATGGAGAAGAGGGAGCTGCTCTTCTCAGTAGCGCGCCGTGACGGGCCAAGAGGTAGTGGGCACAAATTTGAAACCAGAAAATTCAGTCTGAACACAGGAAAACACTTTTTTGCTGTGAGGGTGGTCAGACCCTGAAACAGGCTGCCCAGGGAGGTTGTGGGGTCTTCATCTTTTGAGACGCACCGAACTCAACTGGATGTGGACCTGGGCAACCTGCTCGAGCTGATTTTGATGGAGCAACGGGGCTGGACAGACCATCTGAAGGGACCCCTTCTAACCTGGGTGGTTCTTTGGGTCTGTGCTCAATCAATCAGCAGCGTTGGGGGTGAGATGATTAAAATGACAGCAGGAGCTTCTGTGTTTTAGAAATGGATTGTGAGTGATGAAATGAGCGCGGATCGTTAGAAGGATTACTGTTCAAGTAACAAGAAGAGGCAAAAACTTTTAGAAAGTCACCCTTAGCTGGACTGATTATTGCCAAATCGCCGTTAGCAGCATTTAAAGAAGTAAGAGGGAGGGGGAAAAAAAAAGATACATGTTGTTTCAAGTTGGATTAACACTAGTAGAACATTTAAAAACAAATCTTTTGTACCGAGCTGATTGCATCCTGGGTTCGTTTAACTCTCTGCATCTCTGGTGTCTTTTCAATAGTAGTTCCAGGCCCAGTATCTTCTTTATATAAAATCTAAATATTTAGAATGAAGACAACAAGGTTAAGCATACAAACCACTACACAGAGGTGTGAAACAAACCGCTGTTCATCGACAGGAGACATGTGCAACACAGCAAGAATACACCACGTCCATGGTAACAGGACAAGAGAAAGGGCGGTGCTAGTAACAGCAACATTACTGACTGTTCAGCCGGGTCCCAGCTGTGGGTGTGCACGTGAAAGAGCGCGATCAGGGCACCCCACAGCACCAGCGGATAAACAGGGGTGTCAAAACCCAGCCAAATCTGCTTAGAATAAAATCAGTTTTGTTTGAAAAAGTTCTTATACTCATTTAAGCAGCTCAAGAACATAATTGCCTGTAATAAAGTAACTACTTTGGGCTCTTCAACATATTAAACTGTATTTTTGGGGCTGAGAACGGAAAACGACTGTACCGAGCTGAAATTCTTCTGGTTTTCTTTCACACGCAGTATTTCGGGTGTGTCTTGTACCACGGTGACTTTTCCTTTGCTGTTCTGTAGGTCCCACTGATACTGGAGCTGTGGAAGAAGTTGTGTCCCTGTTAACGGCATTTTTCATTTAAATCAGCAACTGGAGATCCCTAACTAGACTGACTGAAAAACCGCGAAAGGTGCCAGAGCGTCTCTGAAACAATGAAGTCTCAGCGGTGGACGTTGGACACGACGCAAGGAGCTGACCGTGTTCGATTACTTGATGTTATTTCTGTACACACCGTGCTAACGTTCTTTTGATTCTCGCGGACTCTCTGCATTTCTGGAGTGTCTGCCACAGGCACGTAGTACGGCATGGTCCTCTCGGCGTCTTCCTTGTACTTTTTCTGATAGAAAACAGACAATACACTCCATTAATTCCAAAGCAGGAACAAACCACCTGGCGTTACTTCGTGCTGCCTGTTGCCCATCTCTGTGGAAAGGGAGTCCTTCCGTGTCCGGAAATTCAGGTCACGCCTCAGTGTAAGAGTTATTTTAAACATGAGGTTATTAAGGAGTAGGAAAATTAAGCTAAATCTACTTAGAACCAAATTAGCTCTGGTGGTGCAAAAGCAATAGAAATGGTTTCATTTCAGACAGTATTAAAACAAATTAATGTCACTATTGCAGGGGAATTTCAGAGTAGGAGATGCCACATCACCGCTCTAGAGCAGTTTGTTTTTCCGATGTCTCTCCTGAGTGATGTGACAGGTAGTTTTTTAGGTGCTCCAGAGCAGTATCCACTCAGGGTTCCCACACGAACGACGGTTAAATTGTTTCACTCCAGATACCTGGCTCGAGAGGTTCTTGACCTGCTGGGCGTGAATAATCTCCGGAGTGTCGACCACGCTGGTGTAGTTGGCTTTCTCCATCTCTGCCAGCTGTTTGTATTTGATCTGTGGGGGAAAAGCTCACATTTAGGTGCCTTAATATATCTTGGCAACGATTTTCATTTGGTTTAATCAGAAAACAATCTGTTAATAGATCTGAATTTTCCTTTAAAGACGCTGTCAGCTGTGATACACGAGGTATTC
The DNA here is from genome assembly GCF_000710305.1 of Buceros rhinoceros silvestris. Lineage (NCBI taxonomy): Eukaryota > Metazoa > Chordata > Aves > Bucerotiformes > Bucerotidae > Buceros > Buceros rhinoceros. The sequence goes on along the minus strand of NW_010418117.1, from coordinate 38,074 downwards.
ACACAGACCTGGCTGGCAATGTCGGTGGCATTCTTTGCTCTCACAAAGTCTGGTGTCTCCAAGGCCAGTTCTGTCAGACCTTTTCCTCTGATTTCTAATTCCAAGGCCTTTTTGTATGCTTTCTGCAGATGAAGACAGTAAATAGATGCTTCGTCAATGTGACTGCAATACCTTTAGCAACTCCAGCTAGTTGCATGAGCACACCAAGCCCAGGAATCCTACTAATAAAAACTCACAATTAATCTCAGAAATGATGCCATTACAGTGTGTACTTGAGGACAAACAGCCCCACTCCAGAAGTAAACGACCACGCTACAGAGCAGCTGCACTGAGGCCAACCTTCCTTATCACACCAGTAAGCCCCCAGTGTGAGTTCCTTTAGGTGATGGGTGCTGCAGCAGCCACTCTTCCCAAAGAGATCTGCCACTGAGGTCTCAAAGATTTATTTTGCAGAGATGGGTATACTTCATACCTCTCTATGCCAGCTCTGCTGAATCGAGCTGAATATGTCTGGAAGATTCTGGTAATAAAATACAGGCTCTTCGAATCACTCCAAAACTGCCGTTCTCCGTGAGGATGCTTATCTTAACAGCAGTTTGTTAACAAGCCAAATTGTAAGTAACGCTGAAAAGATACTTTTCCCCACCTATATTCCTGGTGGTATCAGCAAGGCTAGAACAAAGCTCACTTGAAAGCCCAAGCGCCCCGTTTTCCCCTTATTCACCCCCACACATTTTTTTCCCTCTCTACTCAAGAGTTTCTAGCGAATGAGGAAGTTCATACTAGTGCTGTAGAGCCATAAGCGTGTATCAGTTGGAGGCTGTCACATCCCTTCAGGCATTTTCCAAACAGCCTTTGACGTACCTCGTTCAGGATTTGAGTCGCATTCTTCGCTCTTAACATGTCTGGAGTCTCCTCTAAAGCTGTTAGTCCTTTTCCTTTGACACCTTCCTCCAGATCCCTCTTGTACTCTTTCTGCAGCAGAAAGAAAACGGAAGCTGCAGCGCCAGGCTGAAGAGAGTTCCACGCTCTGCAGCTTTGTTGCAAAAATTAAGGGAAAAAAGGAAAAAATTCCAAATGCTCCAAAAGAAAAAAGAGTTTTTTAAAAACAACAAAGAAGATTGTATAGGGTTATGTATGAGCCACTGCAACGGAGTAGAGGAGAGTAACTATTGATCAAGGCAAACCGAAAGGCACAGGCGTCACGGCCTGCCCTGGAGCAGTCAGGCTGCTGGGTGTGGGGAGGGAACACAGCAGATACCAATACGGTTAATAAATGAAATCAAACGAGATCACCACACGAAATATTCGTAAACGTGCTCGATGTGAGCGGTTAGGAGAAGGAAAGCGGTGCAGGACAAATGCGGCTGAGGACATGTGGAGGTGTTTAACTCGCAGAGAAAACAGGCACGGAGTAACGGCTACCTCGCTCGCTATTTTGGTTGCGTATTTGACGTGCAGTAAGGATGGTGTGACCTCCAAGCCAGTGAGGTTCCTGCCCTTAATGGACTCTTCAAAGTCCTTCTTATATTCTTTCTATTGAGAGTAAAAAGAAAAAAAAGCAAAATAGCAAATATTTATTCCATTATTTTTAATTATGGGAAAAGCTGCCGTGGTTTGCTATTAATGTCACCGTGACGATCTGCGGCGGTCAGTGCCGTGGGCACCTAAGGCAATAAATCCCGTTTCTGCTAAAGCCCATGAAACAGCTCAGTACTCGCGATGGAAATTCGAAAAGTTACAGGTAACAAGAACTTCATCATGACACAGGAGAGCTTGGTGAATTTTAAATGTAGCATTTCATAACCGGTACAAAGAAATGTGGTATCGCTGTAATCTTTCACAAAGAATTGCCTGTCTAAATCGCTGAGAAAGTTTAACTTTAAAAAACCAGTTCTGAAGTTGTTTAGCCTGTCAGCATCGATTTGAACCGTACCTCACTCTGCATGAGCTGAGCTTCCTTTGCAGTGAGGTACGTTGGAGTCTCGAAGTCCAACATAGGTTTTCCTTTTTCCTTCTCATACTTTTCTTTGTATTTCACCTGAAAAGAAAGAAAACAATCACCCTCCTAAATAATCAAAGAAGCAACTCATTGATGAGTATGTGCCTAGTTGGGTCAACAGAGCTGTGGTAAGAAGTGGGTGTCTAATAACATTTACCTTCCTGAAACCCATATTTTACATTTCAGGACCAATAATCAAGGGTCAGCCTTGCAGCAAAACGTGTGGCCTTAATTTCTACTGATTTATTTCCTGGTGCAGAGAGTAAGTGGTGTCTGCTCAGTGTTCAAGGCTTTACTGATCGCAAGAGGCGGGACAGGTAGCTCTGAAAATCTACCCTGAAGGCTGCTCGGGACCCGGGCTGAGGTGGGCTGTGTTAACGGGCTGTGGCAGAGCTTGGAAGGATGTGGTTTAGCCGCTTGCTGACTAATTCTGTGCATGGGGGTCCAGGAAGCAAAGCATCCACAAGGATGAAGATGTTCTTGCTTCTAGTTACAGCAACCAGCCTTTAGGGCATCAGTTTCCAGTCTGCTGCATGAGGTAATGCTACGTCTTCAGCTGAGACAGATCCTGATCTCAAAGTGGGGCCAGAAATACTGACTGTATCTCCAAACTGATTAACAACCATTTCGTTACAGTCCTTTGCTCTGTAACCTTTTTGCTCTCCCATGCAGCAGAGCATTAGCTACGGCCCTTCGAGTTCTAACAGTAATTTCTCTCTTGCTTTACAGACGATAAATACTTGGAATAGAACCCGGAATGAGGCAGATTAGAGACCAGATCAGAGAACGAATGTCTCTGGAGTGATTCACCATTTGCTGTGTAGCAGAGGGAAAAAATGCCAGTGAACAGCACCAGTGGGTCCTGTTGTGGATCAAGCAGTTCTGGATGCAGAAAGAGAACCGAAAGCAGAGCTCTCCTTTGTGTCACCTGAGGCTAGACTGGATAAAGCAGTTGAAAACCACACCGTCAGCAAGAACACTGCTGCTTTCAACTTCCACTTCCCGTGCTCACCAAGCCCTGTTTTCCACAGACCCTGCTGCCGTGCGGTGATGTTACATCATGCTGTGGGAAAAGAGCCGCCCAGCGCAGACCCCCGTGACTGCGAGGTCTACCCTAGCAGGTAGAACTCACACGGGTGCCTTATGCGTGCTCTAAACTTGCAAGTGTGCAAATATTTCTCCTGGACTTGTTTACGCGGGTGTGCGGTGTTCAAAAAGCAGGTAGGCTCAGAGACTGGGCTGTGCTGGGGGATTTGCTGGGATGACTTCAGTGATGGAAACTGGTACTGGGGTTAACAAGAAACGCTCGACCAACTTACGTGGCTCTGTAGTTCTGATGCCTCCCTTAGATGAACCTGTTCAAGATTATCTGGCACCACATGGTAGTGACCCTTACTCTTCTCATATTGCTTCTTGTACTGGTACTGAAGGGAAGGTGTCAAAAAATTATCTCAATAAAAAAAAAAATGCCTCAGCAAATTTGCTTCTTAGGTCCAATCAAAGCAACACTTCAACGAAACATCAAAGAGAAAATAGAAATACAAAAAGCAGAACAAAACCAAGAAGTTGAACGCCTCGTAGCAGATATCACTTCTAAAGATGAAGGTGAACAGTTATATTTTTTTTTGACAAAGATTGCAGCAAAGATTTTTAAAAAGCAGGATTAAAAGAAGAAAAAACAAAAAAGAAAACACAGATGATATATGAAAAGGCTGTACCAGGCAATAACAATTTTTGTATTTTCTCAGTAAAATTATCAAGTATTTGGTTAGGCATAATGCTGTACAGCTACAACAGGGGGGTGTTAAACATAAATAGGAAAAGAAAAAAAGACAAAAATTAAAAAATGGAAATACAGTAAGCAGTAAAGAAAAAAGTAATAAAAAGGAAAAAAAAAAATGGTATTTGTTAGTGTAATGCAATCAGTTAAAAAGGAACCAAGAATCAATCCACCAGCACTTATTAGAGGATTTAAAATATTAGCAGTTCTACAGCTAATGAAGGTTTCACTTCCCAGAGGCCAAGCGTGGCAGAGCTGCTGGTTAACTAGGAAACGCTCGTTGGGAAGTGGAGGAAGAGATCACTACCAGGTGATGTCCCCAGAAGAGCAGCCGGGAGCCGTTGGTACGGGAGCAGTTAGCAGAGATCAGTGTGGAAGGGAACCCGTAGGAACGGAAAAGTCAATGGGTGCGGGATGGCTTAACGAGCTTACGGTACTGGCGAGCTGGCTGGTGCTCAGGACGTGGTTCATGAGCAGCGACTCTGACATGTCGGTGACAGGCTTATGGAGCTTCTTTAGATCCGCCTTGTACTTCACCTGAGGGTACGGAAGGAGAAACAACGTCAGAAAAGGAAACTGCCGACCACAGCGGTGATGCTGGATGTCTGGATAACATAAAGGAGGGTTTTGTGAAAGGAACACAGAACTTCTCATTTCCCGAAGGGAAAAGCGTAAGCAAACATACCTCACTGGCCATGTTGTGAGCATCTTTCATGGTCTTGTAGATTTTAGCCTCCTTCAAATCATACTTTGGCTTTTTACCCATCTCCTTGGCAAAGTTCTCCTTGTATTTCACCTAAATCAAAAAACAACCAGGAGTTACAACTGGTCTTGAGTACTCACTTGTTTGGCCGCAGGAGGCAAAGAGACCCTGCTGCAGTGCTGATGGTAAGCAGAAGAACAAACCAGGAGTAACCTGAAGGCGTCCACTGGAATAAAGGCTATTTTAAAGATGACCTGACGCGGAGAGAAAAATCTACATCTGTACTGTCAGAACACCACCCGCAATTTTTCATTGTGCACTTTGTAATAAATCACAGGCACAATCAAGAGAATTACGTCAACAACATCCAGCTAAATTCTGACCCCCAGAGGTGAAGAACTTTTCACTTGATGGGAACTAGATAAAAGAGACAAAAACCTGACGCACATATCAAGAGTCTTTAAAAGAACTTAGGTACTTCTTGGAGAAATATGAGCTTTAAAAACTAGCTCAAGACGTAAGAGCAGAGAAGATGGCAGCATACCAAATACTTTTATATATACTGTTACACGCTTATTGTGTCCCGAAAGGAGCAGAGAGGAGGAAGGATGCTGATGAGCACAAACAGAGCAGTGGCCCAGTTAATTACTAGGAATGAAATTCCACAAGAGGTTTAGTAACTCTTCCAGACCGCGCTAGCACCAGCAAGGTAACCCACAGCAGAGTAAAAGCCACGGCGATCCAGCAGACCCAGGCTGGGGGCACAGAAATGTTGATGGGAACAAGAGTTCCTTCAATGAGGGCAAGTTCTTTGCCCACCATGACTTATCCCATCCCACCGCTGAGGTGCAGCTGAAGGGTAATTCCTCAGTCTTCCTCGTCAACCTACCAAAGGGACGGTTCCATTAGGGATATTTGGGGTTTATCACTTCTTTTGCTATCAGAGATACATAAAACCGTTTCAGAAGAGTTACTGGAGTGCAAGAAAAACTCAAAGTACTAAAGATGAAGTTGTGGCTTATCCAAAAGGGTCCTGTAGTTGGGACTGGGCTCATCACCATTAGAGTAAACATCAGTAGAAAAATTCTGAGCACTTGTTGTGTGTTCCCTGTAGTAGGATTCTGCCTGCTCTGGACACAAGAGAGGCAGCGTTTCTTTCTGTTTACCAACCCACATTTCCTTGGAGACATTTTATACTAAACAAACAAGACCTGAACAACGCCATCAGGCTTTCTGACAGAATTTTATCTTGTCCAGGACCTAGATAATACCCATAAAAAGCATGCAGAAAATACAGGACTGTGGCTGGTGAGGAAGAAGCATTAAAGGTTCTTCAGAAAAACCCTGATCTCCCAAGCAATGTTTACGTGGAAATTGAAAAGAAAGAAGTGAAACACTGAAGAACTGGTAACTAAGCTGAGGAACAGCTGACTCGTGCTAGAGGTTTTTCTATGACAATTACTGAAATGGAAACAGATAATTTTATACTAGTAAATAAAGGAAAGATGACTGAATGCAGAACTAAATCACGCTCACAATCACATTTCACACTCTGAATTCACTGCCAGACTCTTGCCCATTCAGCACAACATGGTTCATGCTGTTGCTCTTTCTTTGCAAAACATGCCAGCACTCAGAAAAATCACACAGTGAAACAGGCAAAGCCGCAAATCAGCTGCAGTAAGAAAACAAAGAACAGTAACATGTGGGATGTAAGGGAACAGCCTCGGGTCTGACCTCACAGAAACGTAAACCAAGCGGAAGTGCACGCGAATCTGTTAAGCTCTGCAACACAGGGTCAGGATCAGACCATCATGCCAAAGAGTTCACTTTTTTTAAGCACGGAAATAAAGAATGTAAAAGTAAGATGCAAATGTAAAAGCAAAACACCGGACAGGCAGAAGAAATCCAAGTAAAAAAACACAAGTGGACAAACTGAACATAAAGCTTTATAAAGAAGTTTAAGAGAGGAGAGGACACACCTGATGGAAAAAAAAGTTAAAAGATTATGCCAATTATTCCTTGCTCCCTTTTTGCCTCTACAACAGTGAATTTTCTCTCAGAACCAAAATAATCTAAATGATCTCATCAAGGCACGTTTATAGGATCAAGAGAAGACCTGGCTGGCTTTGGAGCACAGGCTTGGAGAAGGAGGGTCTCAGTATCACCCACAAAGGTCATTTCTTCTTTTTCTTGTACAGTTGTTCAGCATCAGAATCAAGAATCCTTGGTCCTACTGGAAAGATTCCTGGGCTTCCTGACCGACACGGTGGCTGACATTCAATCATGCGACAGTGACGTGCAGCAGTCATGGCTAGACGTGGAGAAACCGTCACCCTCTCTCGTTTGCCTTTGGAAATACGTGTGTAAAACCAAAACCTCACCGGTCAGTCTGCCGCCACTTCACAACCCGCCGTGCAGCCACCGGTTTTCTGTTTCCCAGAGGTTTGGAGATGCTGTCTCTGTTCAGCTGGGATCAGGGGCTAAACTATCGCTGTTTCTCTTTGCTTCCAACGTGCCATTCCAGCACAGTGTCAACAGAATGGTTTAAATGAGGTTTAAAGGGAAGTTTGAGTAGTTAAGAGGAAGTTGTAGTGTGAACGTTACGCCTGTGGTGTGACTGTTCACTGAAAATTGCCAGCACCACTGTTCGGGTTTGTGGTGCACACGTATTTCAATTTTTGCACATTTTCAGGAAAACCAGCTCAAGCTGATGTCTGGTTTTACTTTTTGGTGGTGAAAAAGGGTGAGTTTTCACATTGGAAACGTCCATTAAAAACACTGGACGTTCCAAAACCGTTATGAAGGGCATAACTACGTTTCAAGCTTCGTGCGGTGTTTCTGAAACGGACAAATCCCCCACCCACAGAATTCCCATGCATTGTCTTTCCAGAGGAAAGATCCAGAAGTTCACATCCAACTGAGCAGTCTCACACGTTTTGCTGCATTCAACACCTTCGACACAAAAAGATCCAGCGCAACTGGTGCATCGTACACCCTCTAACAGCTTGGAATTGTAGGATAATTATGCAAGCAAGAGACACTTCAAATTATCTTACATGACTACTTAGCATATTAGCTTTCTTAAAGGTTCTCATCCATGGGGTATCATAAGATGCAGCTCCGTGCCCTCTCATGTGTCGTTTGAGGTATTCTGCCTACAATGTGCAGCAAGAAAGCAAGATCAGAAACACAAAACAATTACAGCATTGAAGCATGAAGGGGTGAGAAAGAACCACATTGAACCGAGGTCCTGGTGGGAAAGTTGTCTCAGAACGTAGCAAGGACATGCTTCAGCTTGAGCGGAGAACGTGGTCCTTGGATGAACGTAAGCAAGCTTCTATTAATAAAACATGTCAACCTCAACCCAGAAGATTCTTTTAAAGGCACAAAGAAAGCGGCTGCAAGAAAGGGAATGTCCATCTCATAAAGGATGGATAATAAGTCAGGTAAAAGGCTGCTTCTTTCCAAGCCAACACCCAGAAAAGCTAAAAAAAGAAAACACAGCTGGCGCTTCAGCCTTAGTATTTGAAAGGTCTTGTCACGGCCTCATTTTAAGGAGATTCCATAGCTCTGCCACTGACATGTAGTAAGTCAGTGGAAAAGACTATTTAACAAAGAACTCCTTGCACTGGGATTCAGTTTTTACTGTAACATTCCCTTTAAAATACCCCCTTATCCCCAAACCTGGAAATAATTCCAGGTAGAACATTCGTATTCCTCTGTAAGTTAATACCATGTCTCATCTCTGCCACGGCTTCAAAGTTCCACCAGCTGATTCTTATTACCTGGCTGGTCAGCTTGGACACCTCCTTCGCCAGCTCAATATCTGGACGCCCCAGCATGGTCACGCCGAGGCCAGCTTCTCCACGCTTCTTATACTCAATCTGACAGAGGGGGGGAAAAGGGGATAGTTTAGTAGTGAGGACATTCCCCTTTAGTTATGTCACCATGCTGGTTTTCGTAGTGAAAGTTCTGCTGAAGGATTATACAGGGGAGGCTCAAAACCCACTTACGTTACTAATCAGCTTGGCAGCCTGAGTGGCTTTCTTAATATCTGGCCGATCTGCGATGGGTGTGTAGTGGAGCTTTGACTTGGCATCTTTCTTGTATTCAATCTAATCCGTGATGACAGACAGAAGGAAGAAAATTACTGAGGCTTGTTCATGAGGACACAGCCATGTTGCTGGGAAAGTGCATGGGTTTGGGTGGGTTTTTTTAAAATAATTTTACAAGGAATGGCTTTGGGCATCTACAAATAAAAAAATAAACACGTGCAGTTCTGTCTGTATTTGAAGGCATTTCCTAGACGTGATTCGCACTAGATTGCTTTAAATCCTACCGTGTGATTAAGTAGAAATATGATTTTCAAAGAAACCCTTTATGACTTTTATTGAATTTGTTTACATGTGCTCTTGATTCATGAAAAGACAAGTCAAACTTACCGTACTCTGTTTTTTAGCAACTTCCATGGCATGTTTCACGTCGGGAGGCTCCAGCATGATAGAGTAGTTAGACTTGCCTTTCTCCTTCACAAACTTCTTCTTATAGTTTGTCTGTTAAGAGCAGAAAGGGCCATGTGTGATTTTTTCATTTTGCATGGAGGAAAATGCTACTGAAACTTGGAAATAAGCTTACTGAACCCATTAAGACAGGTAAAATGCAGCCTCCTCCGACTCAAAATGTATGTCCCCAGCTTGTTTGTCATAATTTGCACTTTAGATTACGAAAGCGTGCTGTTTGGAGATAACAGTTTGTGTTTAAACTGTTCTGTGAGTAACATCTGGATTAAGGACACCCGTTAGCACTCCAACATGACGATTTTCTCCAGGGCGTCTCAACAGATTCCCAGTAAACCGGGTTTAGCTTTTTGTCAAAGTCTCCTTCTAGGGAGGAATTAATCTTTTCTCCCTCCTGGGGCGTGTTACGATGCGGCTCTTACTGTGTAAGGACACCCATTAGCACTCCCACATGACGATTTTCTCCAGGGCGTTTCAACAGATTCCCAGTAAACCGGGTTTAGCTTTTTGTCAAAGTCTCCTTCTAGGGAGGAATTAATCTTTTCTCCCTCCTGGGGCGTGTTACGATGAGGCTCTGACTGTGTGTACAACACATTGTGTGTATAACTAAGTTACACACACAGTTGTTGTACGTATAACCCCGCCACAGGCAGCAGGCAATCCCCCCCTCAGTGGTTACCCCCCTAGTTACCCACCTCGCTGACGTTCTTGGTCACCTCTTTGACGTGAACAGTGTCTCGTGTCTCTGGCAGGGTTGTGTAAGACCCACGTGGAAGCTGCTTCTTGCTGTGTTCTTTGTATTTGTTCTGAAAGCACAGACAGGTGAAAACCAGCAGCGCCAGCCCCAGCCCTGCCCCAGCTCCTCCGTGTTAGAAGGATGTGCTTAAACTGACCAACCAACTCCCCCGGGGTTTACCTCCGACACCAGAGAGCTGACATTCTTTGCCAGGAGGATCTGAGGCGTATCTGGAACAACGAGGTACGTTCCTCGAGCTTTGTTGTGCTTCTCTTTGTATTTTATCTAGCAGGAAGGAAAGAGATCGTTTTAAGAATGTCTCTCTCGTCTTGCAGCAAACTAGAAAGAAATTGCTATAGCTCTGCTTGCTTGTTAGTGCAAAACTTTGCAGAAAATCCCATATTTTGATGTTTTCCACGATAAATTCATTCCAGTCTGTATATTCCTATAGCTCTCACTTGGAATTTTATTAATATATATTTCTAATTATTATTAAAGATACTTTGTGTTATGCACAAGTTATATCTGCATCTTTTTTTGTTGTTTTCTCCAGATAATATTTTCATCCCAATAGCAAGAATGCAGAGATGTACCAAAGGTCTAGGGCGCTCAGGCAGCGTTAACTTTGAGTATTTATTTAATCCATAAACTAGCCCAGTGATGTTCACAAGGCCAAATTTATTCAGATATTGCCAATTTGTTAAAGAAATCAACAAGTCAAATATTGAAGTGGGACCGAGAACAACTTTTCGTTCTTAATCCAAGCATGCCGATAAAGTAGTTTATGTAGTGAGTAAAGTTCTGGTAGAACAAAAAAGGTGAGTGTTCAGGTACTTACATCACTGGCCAAGATGGCATTATTTAAGGCCAACACGGTGTTTTTATCATCTGTGACAGAGAGTTTGCATCCCTTCAGGAATTCCCGGTCCAGTTTGTAATCGTACTGCAGGAAGAAAAAAAATCACAGATAAAAGAA
>NW_010418117.1:24521-27225 GCF_000710305.1 Buceros rhinoceros silvestris | reverse complement strand
AAGAGCGTCTCAAATCTTCTACTTTATTTTTTAATTCTGACCATGCAGATGTGGGGAAAGGGAGCGTTCAGTTTGTTCTGACTGTCTTACATCACTCTGCTGCAGAGATGACTTGGCTGCTTGAATGAAGTCGGGTCTGTCAGCGATCCAGTGCCAATGGGCTTTGGCTGCTTCATATTTCTTCTTATAATCCAGCTGTTCATAGAAAAACAGCAAATAAAAAAAGAGGTTATGTGGAATTTGTGTACTTTACACCTGACGTTCACACAGATGCAACTTCTCCTTCGGTCTGTACCACTTAGAGAAGGCGTAAGAAAGTGCAAATACATCAGACTAGGGCTTTCCTCTGAGCCGCGTACAATCCAGTGGGATCCCATTTACACTAGATTTTCCACTGCTAGATGGGGCAAGAAATACAAATGACCAAAAAGATGTCATGACTTTGAAGAAGGTGAGTGCTTGCAGCTGGATGTTGGGCCACCAATAACAGACAACATGGGCGAGCTTCCCGTGAAGCGCTGGGTTCGTCTACAAGAACGTAATCACAGAGAATTTCTGGGACGGTTGTGTCTCTGTCAGGAAAACAGGGGGGGACTAGAAGAACAGCAGATGTGTGACATACAAGGACCTCAAGTGACCCAAGGACACATTGCAAGAATGAGAATTTCAGTATGAAATAAACTAGAACATGTTTTATTTAAGCAGCATAAAAACTAGAAGTGATGTCCAAGCTTAAAAAATTTCAGTGGAACTGAAAATAATTTCTCACGGCTTCACTGCCAGCCCCAAACAGTACCCATAATAAAATCGGTGTTAATGGAACCGAACTCACATTGCTGTTTAGCTTGTAAGCGTGCCTTGGAGTCTTAATGTGAACTGAATCAACTTTGACGTTGCAGTGAGATTTGTTCCTCTCGTACACTTCTTTGTATTTCAGCTAAAGAAAAACAATCAGAACAAAATGTTCACAGAGATAGTATCATCAACAAGAAGAGCATCGAAGCGTGAAAAAGATAACAGTAAAAATTGCTCCTGTGAAGATAAAATCTTAACAGAAGACAAAGAAATTATGTCAATACAACTTGGTATCAGCCATCTGCCTGAAAGGGAGGTCCCCTTCAGCAGCAGGTCCCCTTCTGTCTCCTTAGACAGAAAATGTGGCGGGTCTAACTCATCACGAAGCGCAGACCACGACTGGACGAAATCTACACACGATCAGTAGATCAGTAATTCTGCCTGTTCATTCAGGCACTCAACACTCTGTTTGGAACCGAAAAAATGTGCTTCACTTCACAGATCGCTTTTGATACCACGGACAAGGATAATTTACTTACGTCGCTGATTCTGTCCTTGACCTTGCGCACATGCAGCAACATTGGTGTGTCGTGGATTGTCGTATAGCCTCGAGGCTTCGCTTTGTTGTATTCCAACTTGTAAATAATCTGAAGATAAAAATCATACATTATATTATCTCTTGGAAAAAATCAAGATAAGAAACATTGGTAATGGGCAACTGAAAATGCCATATTCTTAATTATCACAGTTTGAAGGTCAGATTTCAGAGGAGGAGGAGGAGGAAGGCTTGGAAGGGACTGAGCACACTTACGTCACTAATCAGCTTGTTGACTTTTGTAGTCCTTACGAGTTCGGGAGTATCCACAACCATAGTGTACTTGTCTTTCTTCTTCTCATAGTCCTTTTTGTATTGCACCTGGTGGTTGGGACAGTGTACGTTAACCCCACCAACCGAGACAAGCCATCTTCAGAGATACACTTATAGTCACTCAGAAAACCACAAAATCCTTCCACCAGAGCCAACGAAAGCAGAACATGCACGATGAGCTAAACTTTGCACCTCCTTCTTTGCCCAAGAAACTGCCCATCTTTGTGTGATTAATTTTACATTTCTGTCACTGAGTGTAAAAGCTTCACTCCCATCCTAAATCTCTAAGATTGAGCTGAAAAAGCAATCTCAGCAGATCAGTGACTTAAAAGTCATAACCGGACAATATCTCATTTTAAAAGATTTGTCGAATGAAGAGAAACATAAAACATCTTGCACAGTGGAAGATGAAGAACATCCACTGAGTAAATCGTAATGCCAGGCCATTTAACGGCTTTCATAGCAGCACTGGAATCCCGATAATTTCTGTCTTAAAGCTCATCTTGCCCTACTCGGGCTCTAAACATGTTTTCACAGAATTTCATGAGAACGGGCTGTAGACAGTCTGAGGGCAGGCGGAGGAGATTAAAACACACTTTAAAAAAGAATTTCCATGCTCTATCTCGCGTCAGAAAATAAACCCATGCTTTTGAAACAGGACTGTGACAGACAAAATATAAAAAAAAATTATATACAAACAACACATCCTGACACGAAGGAACAACAACTCATAACATGAAGTCAACTCAGATGAACATGCAGGTCAGGCAGAGTGCTAGGTTTTTCTTTAAACACACTCAAACTTACCTGCAAGGAGTTTTTACTGAGATAATATGGATAAATAGAACAAAAATGCCTAGTAAAGCCCTGCAGGACCTTATCACTGAAGGGTTTTCCGAAGCTGCTAATAGTAACAAAGCAAACCCCTTCTCCCTCTTTGTGTAATTGCTTTCTGCTGCTGCCTTTCCCTTTTTAATCTAACTGTTGTACGGCAGCTTCGCCTGGCCCGCAGGAATGTTTTGACCATTGGAAGGAGTAAGG
>NW_010418117.1:15010-24425 GCF_000710305.1 Buceros rhinoceros silvestris | reverse complement strand
TGGAAGGAGTAAGGTCGCTGCTGGCGGTTGAGATTTCAGAGCAGAAATAGATCTGTATTAGTGATTTCATAAGCCACGTTTTAATCCCGCTGGTATGACCACTGGGCTCTCTGCTCTGTGTGAACAAATAGGTCAGTCATACTCATTTGCTACCTTCTGATTCTCATCAGAGCTGGCAAAAGGAGAGTCTTTTTCCTAAATAAACTGGATTATGCCACTGCATGAGGACCGCTTTGCTAGCCTTCTGAAAAGCCATAGGTGGAGAAAGAAATTGAAAAAATCCTTGATTTACTACAGACCTGAGCACATTTCCCTTTTCTAAGAGCACTCAGAAGCGAGGCATGACCCTGTTCTCTATCACAGCACAATCTGACACCATTCTCGGGCACGGTGGTAGATAAATGTTGTAATCCGCTTGCCAAATTACTCCATCATGTTCATACTGAATTAAGGGACTTGTGCTATGAGGGGCAAGCCCAAGAAATGGCGGCAGAATGAGGGTTTGGTTAGGATAATATCAGGAAGAGCTAACAAACAAACTCTTACATGTCTGGAAAACTTATCTTTATCTGAGAACTACCGTTTCAGGTATCCTGTTTTCAATAATATTCTATCCCAGCCAGCACTAAGCACATTGTCAAAACCTTGGAGTCTGATATCGTAGAAATGTATAGAACTCCTGAGCATTAAATATTAGAAGTCCAAGCAGCTAAATTGTAAATAACATCTCCTCCAGCAGCAGTTCTTCTTATTACCTGGCTCCATAAGTATGTGTTGTAGAGTGCTGTCAGCATATCTGGCCTCAGAATTTCATTACATCCATGTTGCAGGAGCATCTTGGCAAAGGACTTATATTTTTTCTGTTCATGCAAATGGCAACGAAGCACAAAAGAGACTCGTGAACACCATAAACAACACCACAGCTCTAGATCCCAGACACTTGGAGAGTGGAGAGATTTAGGCGGGCTACTGTATGTGTTCGCTCAGATGTGCATACAGCTGACATCCCTCTAATCGAGGAGGTGGCCCCACATTTGCGTACTGTCCCGCTAAGGAAATCGTGAAATAGTTTTGGGAGGTAAGAGTAAATTGTAGATTAAGGGGAGGTTGCTCAAACGCCGAATACGTCACCGTTGGTTAAGAAGACTGGTTGTAAAGGAGCGGTAATGAAAGAGCATGGTACCACATGCACGTTTTAACACCTCTCCAGTGGCTGCAAAGGGCCTTAGATCTCTGAGGTCAGCTGATGCACAATAGATGAAAGTACATACAGTAGAGATCAGCTCACTCAAAAAGGAACCGTTCTTTTTGGGTGGCAAAGCAAAGACTGTCTGATCAACTGAACTAAAACGTCACGACGTCACAGGCGAACCCTGCGACACTGCTCACTGTAGACATTTCACACAGACAGAGTAGCTGCGAGTCAACCAGGCACTTTTTGGCAGCACTGGCGGGTGCTCCTACAGTACCTGACTGCTCAGAGTGGTCCCCCACTTGGCCAGGAGGTTCCTAGGATCATCCACAATAACGCTGTACCTATCTTTGAGCTTCTCATAGGCAGCTTTATATAATTTCTGCTCAGAATAGCATAATACAGTGTAACAAAAGAGAGTGAAGACACAAAGAGATCATAGTTCTGACCATTGACACCTCTTTACGTGGACTATTTAAAGGCTGGGCTTGAAGTTCATATCCAAGAGAGAAAAATAATACATTAAAAAAAACAAACACAGAGAGAAAGTATTTCCCAATAGTAGCTGCATTTCTAAATTTCCATGGGGAGGCCTAATCTACGATGCCTATATCCCACCCCTGCCACCCTTTATGTCTCGCTTTCTTCACGGAAAATAACTGCAGAAGCGACTCTGTATGGCACTAGATTCTTGAGTCGAGTACCAAGAGAACACAACGGGATGCAAGAGTAAAACACAACGTTATATCATCATCAGACATTTTGTAAGCAAAAGCTAGAGCCCCCCTTCACAAAACCCACCCCGCACGTAACAGGAGGCATTCAGGCAAGTTCATTTCAATGTACGGAGCCCCCATTGCTAACATCTTACTCATTTACGTTTCTCATATTAAATAGAAGCAATATTATCTTCCTAACACTGATAAATTCTTTTTTCCAGTGTTCCAGGAAAGCAACTGTGATTCTTTCTGCTCCCATGACAATCGACAGTCAGTTATTTAAGTTAGCCTTTATTTACCAGGCAGCAAAGGAGAAGTTCCTTTGCAACGATGAAGTGATGCTGGGGCTCAGGATTTCACATTTCAGGTACTGTAAACCCACCCTGTCGTAATACTCAGAGAGACAACAAGAACAACCTTGTCTTTCCCAATTTTAGTCTGACCTTAAGCCCGAATGTATTTTGAATTATTTACACTTTCATAAGGAAAATCAGCCTTCAACTTGCTATTACCCTACGCACCCTCATACTTCAGCATGAGCCCCTACAGAAATCTGAACACTTACCGCATCCATCAGCTGAGTTGCATGTTTCAAATGCTGATTAATTGGAGAGTCGGCTACATACTGGAACTGAGACTTAGTCTTCTCAAATAGCTCCTTGTACTTACACTGCAGAAAAAAAAAAAAACCACAAACACCCCAAAAAAGGGCAGTGTTAATCCAAGGGAGGGTAAGGCAATGAGAACAGGGGTTTAGAAACAATCCGCAGCAAACCCACGGTAACGTATGTGTGTGCATAACACCGCTACGAACAAACACCAGTTGTGTATGCAGTAGGATGGGACTATCACATCAGGAAAGCAATGGGAATTTCTCATCTCCAGAATTTTAAAGCTGGACTTAGTGTCACTAGGAAAATTCCCATGGAGCTGACAGCTTGAGAGGAACGGAGGGGAGAAATCAAAGGTCACTTCGCCTCATAGTAAGAACCACAATTTTAAATGCTGTATATTAAGCTCTATCACGAGTTACTCGTATCAATGTCTAGGTCAGAATTGGATTCTCCTGCAATAAATTTATCTCTAATATAAGCAAACGTCAAAAAACCACTTAGCATCGATTCAGACTGTTTCACTTACCCCACTGTAGAGCACTTTATTCTGTTCCGCCAGAGCAAAAGTCGGAGTATCCCACACATAACAGCCAGTGCCTCTGAGCCACGCTAAGTCTTCCTTGTATTTAATCTTTAGAAAAGAAGTAAAAGGATTCCGTTTCAAGCGGCACCAAGTGGTAGCTGATCAATGCTGAAATGGCTCCTCAACCCGAGGTGCAGCAAACAGAGCCACATCTGTTATTATTCCATTATAAAACAACTTACAGCTACTCACGCTTTTCTGGTGGCCTCAGATCATCCCATAGCTAATCTATCACTAGCTACTGGAGTTCCTCTGAGAATTAAAAAATCATTTAGTCTTGCACAATTAAGGGGTAAGTGTATATGTACGGATATGTACAATTAAAGGTTGTTACAAGGTTAACAAACAAATTCCACGTTAAAAAATTCAGCTGCCTTCCCTTTCTCAGGGAAAAAGGCTTGGTTTTCATTTTGGACACCTGCTTATAGCTTTCAGCCTCTCACATGCAGGAACTATTTGAACTCACATCACTGATAGCATCCGTGACTGCGCGATGATGGAAATGCTCCGGGCGGTCTGGGATCGATCTCCAGATTCCTAACTGGCTCATATAATTTTCCTTATATTTCACCTGCAAAGAAAATTGAAGAATGAAGTAAAACAATCTGAGAACACAACAGAAGTGTATAGTGTTCCCAAGAAGGAAAGGAGTTGATATTAATAGTGATGATCGTATTTTTCTAATTATTTGACGCACTTAAACAGAACAATAGCATAAATGGCGTACTCCAGGTTATTAAAACGACAGACACTAGTTAGGAATGAAAACGTTGTGTACGTACACTGCTAATATCATCGGTGACCTTTCGGTGATAGACGATATTCAAAGCATCTTTCACCGTGTGGTATTTGCCTTTAGTGTTCTCAAAGGTTTCTTTGTAGCGCAACTGGCAAGAAAAAAAGCATAGAAAAGAATATATTATATTCACCTGTCAGCAATTGTTTTCGTTAAATTTCCTGCCCCTTAGGAATGACGTGCAGGGGTATGTTGGGGGCCAACACCCTAACATGAGCCCCGAGGAATTTTAAGCTGCTATTGCCTGCTACCAATTGTAATTTGACTGAGACTCACAGTGAAAACTGGAGAGAAAAGGAGTTGGTACATCCAAACCAACATTTCATCCCGTTCACTTTCAGACTAGACTGAGGAAAACTATCCACGTATCACAGGACTACCCTCTAGGACAGCAAAGGTGCCACTTTGGCAGAAGAAAACTACTTAGCCCTTCTGCCATGTCCTGATCTAGAGGAAAGCAGGAAGATCATTCCAGTCTTTGGAGAAAGACGTTCTCAGAGGAGAAACTCAACTGAGCAAAAAGAACCGGGATGTTCCGTGGCAGTGTTTAAAAATCCTTCTTAAGAGAGCAGTAAGGCTAATGGCCAGAACAAACACCAGCCCAGCACAGATCCTTGCCAGATACAACGTGCAAGCTAAAGTATGGAGCAAAGACCTCCCGAGCGAGTAGAGTACTCCTAGCCATCACCTTGAATCACGAGTCACTAGTCCACGCTTGAAGGAAAAACCCATTTCACCATGATAGCCTCACGTGCAGCAGCTAACTTTTCGCTCTCATCTACTTCTAAATCAAAGAGTGAGCACTTTTGCAGTGACTCCTAACAACCACCGAGATCAAAATATCCGGTAAAAGGCTCCAGCAGCACTTTCACTCCGGTCTGCACTATTTGGAGATTTCATGTGTAAGCAAATGACTTTAAATCTGTTTTTTCTTTGTTGTAAGACCACGCTTCAGGGAAATGGAAAATTAATTATAATAAATTTTTAAAAAAAGCATTACAGTGACAGCAAGTAAAAACTTTGCCATTTCACAGGAAATGTACACGCAAACGGGGCGACCAAGTTTACGAGGTACACTGAGCTGTTCTGTGCTGCGCCTGCTTGTTCCCCATTGATCCTTTCTCTATTCTGTTGTTTCAAAATCCAAGAAAAATCAGCAGTGGGCGTGTGAGTGCCTACGTACATCGCTGGCGTTCAGGTATGCTCGCTTGGCTCTGATCAAGATTGGTGTGTCCGGGACAGGCGTGTATCTGTCCTTCATCTTCTCATACTGGGTTTTGTACTTTTTCTGAGAGAGACAGCAAAAGAGAAAAGTTACGTCTTTAATCGTAGGGGCGTTCGCTGCTCTGGTGTGATGTTATGCCCAGGGGTGCGACAGCAAGTGCATCAAGACGTTCTTGCCAAGGGCTTCTGCCAAAGCTTTGGGAAACGAGCTCAGCCGTGCAGGGCTTTCTTGCCATCCTGGTCTGGCAGCTGCTGTACCTCAGGCTCTGCAAACCAGCACTTAGATACAGGTTTCTTACAAAATAATAAAGGTAATATAGAACTGCGCTCTTTTACTCCTTTATAAAGGAAACAGGGAATTTAACCATAAGAGACAGAAAACTAAATGAAGGGCAAACAGATCTGAGCCTTGAAACTATCGCTAAAATTAAAAATAAAGCTTCTACACAGTTCAGCAGAGTGGTACGAAACAAACCTCCACTATCTTACCTCGCTGACCAACTCCTTCATGTTCCTCGCGTGTGTAAAGGCTGGAGTCTGCCCACCAGCATGATGATGAGGCCTCTCCTTTGTGGCAAGCTCCACATACAAGTACTGTAGTGAGGAGAAAAGAATTAAAGAATTACTCATTTCAGGTAACTTTCACCTTATCTCTCTGAAGAATGTCTGTAAATTCACAATATATACCTAACCACCCAATTTACCCCCAGAAAAAACAATGTGCCCTTCCTCTTCCCTACTATCTCAGTTCATCTCCCTCTGTCAGGAACTGCCAGTAACATGCTCACAAGCCAAGAAGTCAAATGCATGGGACGGTAATGACACCTCTGCCCTACATCCAGCCCTAGTTGCATCCCTAAGGTCTGCTTTTCTCTGGTATCTTCATTTTTTTCTGCCAATTTCAAAATTCCACAGAATTTGTAGCTAATCACTCAGATAATGAACTACTGTATGAATAAAGAACTGATGATGAATAAAGGCGGATGGTTAGAAACGTTCATTCCTCTGCTGAAGCCAGAGTTTCAGAGAATTTGAACGGAACCGTACCAGGGTTCAGCGCTCTGTTTCAGGTGGACAATGCTGAACACGTCCACTACACAGATGTGGTCAGCATGAAAACTCACAGCCACCTCAAAACTGAGCAGCAGACACTTTAAACTTCCTCTCAAGGAGTTCCGCTTCGGTTTGAAATGGCCTGTAATTTAAATGTGTATTAAAGGCGATCCTCTGATTGGTTAGTTATCAGCACAGATTTGTCACCTGGCTCTGTATCTTCTGTCCTGTCTTGGCTCTTAAGAAGTCAGGTGTATCGAGGACAGAAGTGTATTTTGTCTTCAGCTCATTGCCGGCAGCTCTGTAAACCAGCTGGAAAAAGACAGGTCCATGAATTACTTCTTCGGTTGCAGACGTTCATTTAGCAGCCGAACAATCACAGCTTTGCAATTATAACATCTCACGTGTTTGAGAAAAAACCCACCGAGAGGGTCTGAGCTTAATTACAGCTAACAAAGGGGTGCAAAAATAATGTAGGACTCACTTCACTCAGATGGGTTTTCAGCTCCTGGACCGCCCTGTATCCAGGAGTATCCAACACCACCTGGTATTTAGGCAACATCTTCTTTGCGGTGTCAGTGTATATATAATTAGACTGGAAAAAGAGAAGCAGGATTACTTAGGAATTATTATTCTTAGAAACAAAGAAAATTTTACAGCGTAACCTAACAGTGCTTTGAAACAACTAACTAGTTGCATGGCAAGAAATTCCTAAGCCTGTACTCGTTTCTCTATACTTAAGTTCCCGGCAGCACACAGTGTGCGTGCCAGTAAACCAGTCGTTGTCCTGGTGCTCAGAAGAAAGGTCTTACCCAAAGCTTCCGCAGGTGACGAGCACGGACCATGTCAGGAGTATCGTACAGGAAGCAACCCAAGCCCTTCAACCACTTCAGGTCCTCTTTGTATTTATTCTAGGAGGCAATTAGAAATATTTTTTTAAAAAGTTAACTTTTGGGATAATTTCATTAATCAGTCCCTGAACAGGGTGACAAAGCATTTATTGGTACGGAATAGAATGCAGCTGACAGAAGGCAAGTTCCAATCTCCGTACACAAGTACTAGGCTGCCGTAGTCCAACGCCAGGTGTCCTAACAGAACTTGCTTACATCACTTGTGATGTCCCCAACGTAGCGGCAGTGCAGCACCTCGGGAGTGTATGGCAAGGAAATCAAGTGTCCCTGCATCCTGAAGAAATCTGACTTGTAGATGAGCTGAAAGACAAAGGAGAAACAGCATTTCACGCGGCTGGTCACGCCGAACGGTGCGCAGCTCTGCTGGTTTTTCAGTCAGAACGTCACGTACATCGCTGACAGCTTCCTGCGTGGCTTTGACTTGGCGGATTTCCGGTGTGTCCGGAGTGGTGTGGATCTTGTCCTTGTACTTGTGGTATGTTGCCCGGTACAACCTCTGCATCAAAGGAGACAGCGTTTGACATGTTAACAACTCGAACTGGAGGCGGGTTGGCAGAGCGGGAGTGTGTCTCTTTGAGGGGCAGGTTTTTCACTGGGTGTTGCAGAACTACCAGAGAACTGGAAGCAAACAGACTATTTTCTAAGCAGGCAGAGATGTTCCACAGTTGTGTTGACAGCAGCATCTCCATCACGTGGAGAATCTGAGACTCTAGTCCTACACACATGTAAACATATATGTTTAATTCTGGTCCTAATGAAGCCAACGACCAAAGAAGTGAGTGTATATATATATAAAAATTTGGAACTATCGAGACCCAGATCCAATCATTTCTAAGCAACTTTAATCAAAGAGTGGCAGATTGGTTATAAAATTAGGCTTGATTTTATGTTGCAGTAACAGTTTTACAGGATTACAGTAAGAGTTATGGAGAACTTTATTCCCAAGAGTTATGGAGAAAAGCTAGAGAGCCCAGCTCCAAGCTGGGATCAGTGATCGCCTGCCGTTCTCGATGGGGACTTGTCTAAATCGCTCTTAAAAGCCTCAAAGAAGGGGGATACTCCGACCTTCCCAGTCAGTGTGGTCTCATCAATGAAAACAAATGTATTTACTGTACCTCATTAATGACTTGATTCACTTTCTTCACATTTTCAAACCCGACATCTTTGGGTCCCAGAGTGTAGCCTTTGGCCTTCATGTGTTCGTAGGCTTCTTTGTATTTCAGCTATAAAGCAGAAAAATGAACAAACCCAGGCACTAAAGTTGTGATTCTACGTACTCCGCAGTTCTGACAGGAGCTTATGCTCTCCAGCAGTTGTGTGCTCATACGGGACAGACATCAAACATTCCCTTGCAACTCACGGAAGGACTTAGCACGTTACTTACATCGCTGCCAATGTACTGGACGTGCTTAGCATGCTTAAAGCCGGGGGTGTCTGTGGGGAGGCTGTATCCAGTGGGTAGAGCATTCACACCAGCCCAGCGATACAAATTCTGTTGGCGAAGAGAAAAAAGAGAGAGTCTGCGACAACCGTGAAATATCTGAAAGTATTTATCAGCTTCATCGGAAATCTCTTAATTACGATTGGCAAAAGATATCCCCCAGGTCTGCATGAGCATCCATACTTGTGGCTTAAATGAGGACGTTTCCACTTCCATTTCAGAGCTGACTTCTCTATGGGAAAAGCTAAAGATGGACATTAACTTCTAACGAATTTGGGTTTTGAATACCAGAAACTTGGAGGCCCAGGAAGTTTTATACTCACTTCACTCTGTATTTTGTTCGCCGTATATGCCCGCTCCAGATCGACTGTTTTATCAGTGGGAATCACTTTGCCTCTAACATTGTGCAAATATTCACTACGATAGACAGCCTGAGGAAGAGAAAAAGTAGTGAGAGGAGAGTCGCAATGTTCTCTCACAATACGTATTGTTTGCATACACACAGGAATTCCTCCTACAAAATGGATGGAAGTTTTTTGGATTCAGGTAATTAGCTATTTTTGTGATTTTTATCTTAGTAAAGGCCTAGGCAATGAGTTATAGACAACCAGCAATGAATACATGGTTAAAACCATATTAAAGGCACATTTCCAGAAGCGGTGAGGTGTACGGCATGCAATGTTGGGGGCAAAAGGGGATGCAGACACTTACTTCACTTGCATTCAAGCCACTGAGGACATTCTGGACATAGACAGGAGTGTCCATCACCACCGTGTAGTCATTCTTCATTTTTTCTGCCTTAGATTTGTACTTAATCTGCAGAGAGAAATTCGAGAGCTCCAGTAAGGCTAGTCATTGTTAACTGAAGTTATTATATTATTA
>NW_010418117.1:0-14930 GCF_000710305.1 Buceros rhinoceros silvestris | reverse complement strand
ATTTATAATTTATTACTGAACTATTCCACAAGTGAACCAGCATTTAAACAGAAAGTGTATTGAAACAGTGGCTGAATAAATGAACACGGCACCTTACCAGGTAAGGACAGCCGGCAAGTTTTGTCAGGGACTATTAAGAAACGTCGATACTCACTCACAGAACAGGGGTACGTACAATATAGTAAACACCAAACATACTTCTGACACAGAACTTATGCGGGGACAAACATTCCCAAAACCCAGAATGGTTGTTCTCCCATTTTAATGGCTTAATCCCAAACTAAGGATGTGGCATAAGATCTTGAGAGGAGAAAAAGGAATCATAAAAATCAAAATTTCTTTGGTTTTATTAAGAATTCTGCATCATTTCCGCTGTACTTCAAGGGGTCTGAATGGCAAATTACTTTCCAGAATGGGATGTAACCTGACAGTACCTACTTCTTCTAAAGCACCAAAGTGACCATACACGGTTATTGAGCAAAGAAAGATATACAGAATGTTTTCCCAGGCTCTATCCGCAGTCGAAGACAGTGACTCCTCCTTTCTAATACAATGGAGGAAAAAAAAAAGAAGAAGCAGAACCAGTATCTCCACTCACATCACTGCGAAGGTCGTAGGCGTGTTTGGCGTGGAGAATTTCTGGAGTGTCCCAAACAAAGCAGCCAATGCCTTTCAGCCAGTTAAGATCATCCTTGTACATCACCTGAGGAAGCAGAGCAAAGCAGCCATCTGTAAGGTTCTCACTAGGACCCAACCGCTTATTGCTGAATCAGTCCAAAACACAACGGTTCAATGATGCCAAGTAAGGTTTCCAGTATTCTGCTTTTTTTTTGTTGTTTGTTTGAGATAATAAAAACAATTAATTTGGGGATTTAAATAATTTTTCTTCATTGCTTCAGTTTGGCCAGTAAACAGAAAAACCTGATGACTTTCAAAACAAAGTACTCGCATGTCCTGCCGGGCACCGGTTTACTGACAGACTGCCGGCTACTCCTGGGCTGGCCGACGCAAGGCCTCGCGCCACCAGGATTTTCTCAACCTTCCGAAGCTTCCACACTTCATGCAACCAAATAATGAAGGACAACGTGCAGACAGGGCTGGCTGAACTGGTGGCACCGTAGTGCTGTGACCCAGTGCCCTCACTGGTAACCCTGGAATTACGCACACTGAGCCACTCCTCAACGACACGCTCATTGCCAAGCGTTGTGGAACCACGATGCGGGTGCTGTTTAACAGTGTGTAATACAACAGATTCAGGTGGCAACTTCAGCGCGCTCCAGCTAAGTCACAGAATCACAGAATCCTCTGGTTGGAAGAGACCTCTAAGATCATCAAGTCCAACCACACACCATGCCCTGCCAGGGTCCCTAAACCCTGTCCCTCAGCCACATCTACGTGTCTCTTAACCACTTCCAGGGATGGGGACTCCACCACCTCCCGGGGCAGCCTGTGCCAAGGCTTCTCAACCCTTTCAGTGAAGAAATTCTTCCTAAAATCCAATCTGAACCTCCCCCGGCACAACTTGAGGCCGCTTCCTCTAGACCTGTCAGTTGTTACATGGGAGAAGACTCCAACCCCACCTCCTTTCAGCTAGTTGTAGAGAGCGATAAGGTTTCCCCTCCTTTTCTCCAGCCTAAACAACCTCAGGTCCCTTAGCTGCTCCTCATAAGGCTTCTTCTCTAGACCAGCTTTGTTGCCCTTCTCTGGACACGCTCCAGCCCCTCAACGTCCTTCTGGGAGTGAGGGGCCCAAAACTGGATGCAGTATTTGAGGCATGGCCTCACCAGTGCCGAGTCCTTTGCTAGTCCTTGCTAAACCATTTCCTCTAACAGAGCACAAGTGCAAGAATCTTTCTGAGAAGTGAGAGGCAAACACGTGATTTGCGCCCTTACGTCACTGAGCTGATCGGTTACTTTCCGAACGTGGGCGTTGATCTGGAGATCTGGCAGACAGATCCACTCGTGGAGATGCGTGCGGTAATCAATTTCACTGATTTTCTTCTGTGCATCCTTAGCAGAAATTATGTCTACCATGTCTGGAATAATGTGGACTTTGGCTTTATTCTTTTCATAGGTTTCCCTGTAGAGACGCTGCAGAGTTAAAGCAGTACATTAATAATGACAACAAGGAGTCTGAAGCATAAACTGTTGATGAATTTGAAGTGTTGATATGTTCACGGAATGTTAGTGGCAGAGCACTCACTTTGGCTACCACTAAAATTGACAGCTTGCCTGCTCTAAAAATAATTTAGAGAACCTTAACAAGGGTGACAGAACATGATTTGTCCAATTTTCATTGTACTCTCGTGTCAAAAGGAGGGAGACTCCAGAGTGCTCTGTTTTATACATGAAATTGTTACGTTAAAGGCTTATCCCTGCAGGCAATTAAACAGTCAGGCTTGAAAAGACGTTTGTAGGCGTATTATAGAATTTAGCAAAGACTGAGCAGCGGCAAACGTGTGGGAAGGTGATGTCTGGGTGAGGGCCCGTGGATTCTCCGAGTAGCCTCCTCTGAGGGAAGTGAGGTTGTACCAGGAAAACAGCACTTACGTCGATATTGAGTTTCCCAACTCTAAGGCACCTTGCCGTGTTGGGGTCATCCTCAACACCGCGGGGAAGCGTGTACAGTGCTTTAAACTTGTCATATTCTTCCCGGTATTTTACCTAAGCAGGTGCAAAGAAAGGCAAAAAGAAATGGATTCTAATGAGTCAATTGTATTTCTGGAACAAAATTCGTCAATAAGCAAAATCGTGTCCAACAAGCAGAGAAACCTTTAAAGCAGGATCCTGGATTTCTGTTTTATTTCAAACAGCAAAGAAAGCACATCACAGTTGTCATGCTGTAAAATAACAGCAGCTGACTAGAAGACTGTTGAAAGAAATGGATGTAGGACAAGCTATTTGTTTATCGTTCCAGCGCTCTGATTTAAAGCTCTCCGTGGCGAGAGGGACCTCTCATAAGCCTCGGCTCAGTAAGCATAAGGTTCTGCTCTTCTACACCTGATAAAGATTCATTTGAACTTTTTTCATTTAAAGCACATTTGGTGCTTTGTTGACTTGGACACTTACGCAATTTAGACTAAAAAAAACCCACTTAACCAGGTGTTTTGAAGGAACAGTTTCTATCACTATAAAACGTGACCCGTTTTCAATGAAAAGAAGCAGCAAAGGACTATCTAACCGTTCTCCAACAGATTATCACAGAAAACTGATTACCTACAGACACATATTTCTAAATTATAACCAGCAGATGATTTAAAACCCCTTTTTTACACCTCTAGTGTGTGCAGGGCATGAAGGATTTCAGTGCTAGAAATGCCGAGCTGATGAAAAGCGAGGACAGTATTTTATTCACTTACGATACTCGCGTTATGCTTCAGTTCTTTCGCACGCGCGAGGGACACCGCATCGGAGGGCAATAGGTAGCCAGTCGCTTTCACTTTCTCCCAGGCTTCCTTGTAGAGATTCTAAGGGGAAATAGAAGGTCTCTGTGAGTGGAAAAATTCTTCCCCATGGCCAACAGAAATCAAAAGCCGTTCTGTTTTTATTTATATGCTGTAACTTAGTATCAAGAGGCTGCACACTAGTTTAATCTTGACATAAAGGGGGACAAAAATGCTTTCTAGCTATTGGCGTCCTTTTTCACACAAGGTCTTCAGCTTGTTCAGGTGCAGTTTTCTTCCGGGAACCCATTTATTGATGCATGTTGTTTGACAAGGCTGGAGCTATAGCTACAAAATCTGCCCTCTGCCTGAAGCCCAGCACCTTCCCCATACTCAGGCAATGCCCACGGCTACCGCTGCCTTTGATAAGCTCCATGTCTGGATGTTTAACTTCAGAATGAACAAACAAAATGAAACAAAAGTCCCACCTAGTAGCACCTCAAGAGGAAAAAAAAAAAAGTGTAGAAAGACTTACGTTGCTGAAGAGATGTTTCAGATTCTGCTGGAGCTATAGCTACAAAATCTGCCCTCTGCCTGAAGCCCAGCACTTTCCCCATACTCAGGCAATGCCCAGGGCTACCGCTCCCTTTGATAAGCTCCATGTCTGGATGTTTAACTTCAGAATGAACAAACAAAATGAAACAAAAGTCCCACCTAGTAGCACCTCAAGAGGAAAAAAAAAAAAAATGTGTAGAAAGACTTACGTTGCTAATGCCCAGGGCTACCGCTCCCTTTGATAAGCTCCATGTCTGGATGTTTAACTTCAGAATGAACAAACAAAATGAAACAAAAGTCCCACCTAGTAGCACCTCAAGAGGAAAAAAAAAAAAAGTGTAGAAAGACTTACGTTGCTGAAGAGATGTTTCAGATTCTGAACTCTCTCCGAATCCACTGTTTCTGTCACCGTTGTGTACTTGTCCTTCGTTTTGTGGTAATCTTCCTTGTATTTCACCTGTCAGATGAAACACAGATTTAGTGAACTTGTTTCGGTTCTCACAAGGAGCAGGGGAAGACACCTGAGTAGAAGCGGGGAGACTCACCTCACTGGCGTTTATACCGCTCTGCACCGCAGTCACGTAGACAGGCGTGTCGGTGACGACACCGAAGTTCTGAAGATTCTCTTTTCCTGCAGCTGTATATTTTATCTAAGAAAAGAAACATACAAAAAAAAAACCCCAAACCCAAACATTAATGCTGAAAAGGACCAGGAAATTGTCTGCCAGCTTCCTCTAAGATCAGTTCTGGACAGCTGATGCCCAGGATTACAGTTCAGACCAACTTCAAAAGTGACAGGTCAGAGAAAAGAAAGACGTAATGTCCAGCCAGGATGGACAAAGGGATAATGGAAATCACACGTCGCTGTGTGGCATCTAGGGGGCGACGAGCACCGTCAGCAAGGCAAGGGACACTATCTTCCCAGCATAAAGGACTCCCTGAGGTATCTTGCGCACAGGATAGTGTGCAGAAAGATTGAGTGTTATCTTCTGGCCGTTAAAAACCCAACCCTGCTGCCCTTCCCTTCTCCTAAGCTTTCTGCTCCTTCGATGACCAAAGTGATCATCTTTCTACAGGTGAAGCTGGAAGAGTGTATTGTGGCAGTTTGAACACAATCCTTCTGATGTGGTTGGAATTACTCCATTCTGCTCCGGACCAGGACAGGCGTCCGTCCCAGTGAATCATAAACAGAGGAAAAAAAATCTTAGAAGCATTTACTCTGAGGAAACAATACTCACTTGGCTCTGGAGGTCATAGGATTTTTTGGCGTGCAGGATTTGTGGAGTATCCCAGACATAACACCCAAGTCCCTTCAGCCAATTTAAGTCATCTTTGTACACCACCTGTATGGAAGAAAACAGACTATTAAGTTAGGAAGAAATCTGCCTTCTGCTGGAAGAAAGTAGTCTTTGTTTCCTCTCTCTATACTCGGCGTCTTCCACTTGCGCAAACTCAGTGCCGAAGGTTACCACAGAGTCTGCCCCGCGCTCAGTCAGCAGTGCTGAGCATGGAGAGCTCAGAGCACAGAGAAGACCAGCCCATCTCGTGGTTTGACTGTATGACTTTTACCCGCAGGATTTGCAAGGGAAACTAAACCGAACAATATGGCATAGCCGGGGCCAGGCACTTCACGCATCACGGTTTATCGGAAAGCATGGCTGGCCCAAGCTGAGCTCCTGTTGACTAGGTCATATGAAAACTTGAAGTGGCTCAGTGTGCCACTCATGTAACTTTCGGTACCAAGTTACCTAAGAGCATGGTTATTAATTTCATATTTAGATATTAGGAAGTATTTTATATTTAAATACCCTGGGGAAAAATGACACGAAAGGCTACTAACGTGCCAAACCAACAAATGAAACACGTACGTCACTCAGAATTTCCTGGGCTTTTCTGGCTTGAATAACATCATTTTCTTCAGGTGAACAGTTCCACTGATGGAAGTACGTTCGGTATTCGAGATCACTGAGGATATACTGGCACTTCTTGGCTAGCACGTGATTCATCATGTCGCTTGGAATATGGACATTTGTTTTGGTGTCTTCATAATTCTTCCTGTATGCCAACTAAACCGGGAAGATTGGGGACAAGGGGAGAAGAGAGAACAGTGTTTTTCTGCGTGGTTTTGACTCTAACCGGCTACGTAATCCGAGACATGCTTTCTGGATTTAGTGGCTAAGATCCCACGGGATTCAACAGGATGAAATCTTAACCTCAGTAGTGATCACCATTTTTTCTGAGGAGGTTCCAGAAGGACGAGAATGACCTTCTTCACTTGCAGGTTTAACAGCCAGTGGGAAAAGTAACAAGACTTCAAGAGAAAGAGTCCTATGCTGGTGACGTGTTTTTAGTCTAGTTGAATCTCCCTATCTGAATGAAGACAGACTATGTGGGATTGTACTAACTTTATACCCTGCATGACGTGGCGAGAATAACAAAACACCAAGCGTGCATTTGCTTTCCAGTTCTTAAATTCCTATTTTAATTCAAAAGAACTTTTTCTTTTTCTTTTTTTTTGTAAAGCAAAAGTATCCCAAGTAACGCAGCATTTCTTACTGCTCAAACTCAAACTGAAATAGAAAAATGCTGTTTCCCTGTTCTAATATGTCTAATACCTAAATCTTAATCCCTTCTTAATCTCCCAAATCATTTCAAGTTCAGTTACTCAATCTGTGTTGAATATAACCACTCAGAATAAAATAAGTGTTGAAAGCACTTTTACTGATGTTACCAAGCTTTGCATCATTTATGTTTAAATGCATCACACTAAAATAAAGGAAATTACGACAGCGAGGCTAATTCTCTCCTTACCGCGCTCCTCATTTTCTGGAACGCGAGCGAATGGATGACGCTGGGGAAATCACCAATGTCCTTCCCAGCCAGGTAATGGCCTTTCAGCTTCTCATATATTTCCTTGTACTTCAGCTGCAAAACATTCATGTGGAAAACTTAAAGCTCGTTCTAGCAACTTACAGGGAACAAAGAGTCAGAGTGGAAACTTCCTACTAACCTCACTATTTACGTAGTTCGCACGCTTCGCTCCAACAACTGGGATGTATTTCTCATCCAAAGTGTAGCCAATGGGCTTGCTGATTTCCCAGGCATTTTTATAAAGTTTCTAGAGGAACCACATACAAGTTTTGATTAAAAAAAAGCCATTATATGTCCCAAGAAACCTGACCCTGCCGTTTACATGCACATGGACTATGACTGCTGTTGTAATGAATTCTCACGATAAATTAATCAAAGAACGTTCATTTTGAACACTGGTGTCGATAAGGAAACAGAGTAAGTGTTCCAGTTCAGGAAGGTACCTGAGCACAAATCTGAGCTGATCTCTGCTTTCTTTACTGTACTTGGAATTCAACGTTTCTCATCCAGAAGAGTAATAAAACCAGCCAACACTCTTGTTTAAAATCACGGTATAGAACTGACACTAGTAATTTTATAGCTACAGGTCAAAGCTGTGAAAAACCTCCCAGTAATACTATCGTTTATTATAAGAGCATTAACTGTGTCACCAGCACCTTCCCGAGACATCACATTTTGTTGAATATAAATATATTCACCTTCAGACTAAATTATGAAGCACCTACTTGTATCAGTAGTCATATTTCATACAATAATAGAGATGTGCCATTAAAATTAGTGAGACTACTAAAAAGTAACTGCTTAATAATGTAAATAATATGCAAATTTCCTCTCTTTTTAAAGAATAAATGTAAATTTGATCAGTAGTCTGGGAAGATATCATTGGATGGAATTATAAAGTGTTCTGATGATACAAACTCTATTACTACCACTACTGCTTCCAAAGAGCACCCAGCAGTGCTTTAAAACCAGCTCAATAAGGAAAGAAATTACCCTTCTCCTAACAATCCAAACCTGGAAAAACTGAAGAGCAAAATGACTAAATAACCTTCCCAAATAAAAGCTTTATCGGTCTTACATCGCTGTGCAGCAGGGACATGTCTTTGGCATGTTTCAGCGCAGGGGTGTCATCTGACCCAATATACTGGCCTTTCTCGAGGTTAAACGTTTCTTTGTATTTTAGCTACGAAAGAAACGGAAAATGTTAGTTCCACAGGAGAAGTAAATGATCCCAACTAGTCCCTCCGTTCGAAGCAGACGTTCATCTTCTGTTACGTTATCATGCCTTCAGTAATGTTGAGTGTGCATTCCAACCGCTACACGACACAGGCAAACGTTACACCACAAAACCCACGCAGGATCCAGCGAAATCAAACACACTGCTCAGCCAGGACGGGTCAGGAGCAACACCGGGAGCTCCGCTGCTGAGCACCAAGAGCAGGACTCGATTTGTAACTCCTATAAGCAAACCGTGAGGGACATGCTATATTCTTCTACAGGAAAATGCAAAACTGTTCTGGGTAGCGATATTGTGTGGTTCATTCATATACTTCTTACTACACTTAGTCACCCCAGGAACAGTCTATTACTAACGAAGCAGATGCACACACACACGTACATAAGGCTAAACACACTGTAGTTTAGAAAAGCAACCAGGTCATCCACTAATTCTAGTGATACAACAGTTCCTGTTCAAAAAGAAGTACATACATCGCTCTGATTGACAGAGTTAATCTTTGCCAAAACAATGTCGGGAGTGTCAACCACGCTGGTGTAATTGGAGAAGTTATCGAGGGCTTCTTTCGTGTATGCTCTCTGCAAAGAGATGAAATATTTTCTTAAGCACCGTGCAGAGGAAGAAGAGCTTGTTGCATAACGCTGAAGTATTTTCCTTTACCTTATTTATCAGTTCTTGTGCATTCTTAACTTTCTTGTGTTCCACCGAATCCAGAGGAATCCAACCACAGCCACGAAGCCATTCCAGATCAGCTTTATAAATGTTCTAAATCATAAAAGATAATTCAAAGGGAAAGAAATTCTTTAATTCCGGATGACATTTTCCAGTTTTAATACGGACAGCACACTTAGACCAAACCAGGTGTAAATTACACAGTACGTTTGTACCATCACTTACATCACTTTGCAGATCATAGGCCTTCCTCGCCTGGATACAGTCGTTCTGGTCGGGATGGCATGTCCATTCGTGCAGGTAATGGCGGTAGTCAACATTGCTGACCAGGTTCTGACAGTCCTTTGCTGCTACAACTGACATCATATCCGCAGGGATGTGAATTTTGGCCTTGGTTTTGTGATAGTCTGACTTGTACAATCTTTCATTCTGGATCTCGCCCGCGTGCTCAAACCACACCAGTTTTGGATCATCTCTCATACTGGCAACTCCAACGTAGTGACCTCTTTGTTTGACGTAGTCAGCTTTGTATTTAAGCTGATGGAAGAGGGGAGAAAGATGTACAAAATCAAAGGTGACAGTACCTGCTCTGGTTTTCACTGTGAACAGCTGTGGTTATGTCAACACGAAGGACAGAGGAGACAGCGAGAGGTCAACAGCAGTCTTAGGTGTTCAGTACATGACCAGATGATAAAAACACGACACAAACAGTAATTTACTTGTATAGTCCTTCCACTTCAAAATAGAGAATTTTCTAGACAAATGTGCTACCATTTTTCAGTAAACGGTATTTTCAACATAGCAGGAAAGATTTGCTAGCAAACGTTTGCTAGTAAGTGTCTTTAGCCTCAGTTTCACAACAAGTTTTTGTAACAAATGATTTCAGACTGTCTGAAGGGGGGATGCTTATTTACGGTATTGACATCACACTGTTTTGATAAAACATATATTCAGACTAAGAGCCAAGTAATGCTTCCAACATCCGTTAAAATGCCACGTGCACACCACCATACAGCTTCTCGGGGGGAAGCCTCTGTGACATGCCAACAAGTGAGATCAGAGCTATCTACAGGAATCATATCACTTCAACTACCTAACATTAGTAAAATATGGAAGTCCACCTCAGCTGACTTTGAGAGGGCCATTTCTGGAGAAAGCAAAGGTGGAGAAGAGCACCTAACCTTTCAGCATGGGTATCTGTTGACATCCTTAATAACAAATGTGGCTAAAGTGGACGTCGTGGGTCATGAAGAGTCCTCAGGCCATTACGCCTCATAGAAATCTCTCCATGACTGTCGTTGCATTCACAAGGCCTCTAACAGTTCCAGGCTTACAAGCACCTGTCTTCCTAATGAAAAGAATTATTACCTCACTTTGGACATCATTTGAGTGCTTGGCATGACTGATCTGCACCGTGTCAGGAGGTAAGAGGTAACCGGTGGCTTTTTCTTTCTCCCAGCTTTCCTTGTATAAATTCTGTGGAAAATAAAAGCGAGGAGGAATTCAACACTACCATAATGATAGTTCTTAGAGTATATCAGTAAGCTATATTAAAGCATAAGGACGATAAATCCTTCCTTGGATGGAAAAATCCATCCTTATGGATGTTGTCAGTAAGGCAAGTTCCTCAGAAGAGTTACCAACACGAGTAGAAGCTGTCAGGGAGAGATCACATACCTGGTTAAGAATTCTGGCTGCCTCTCGGGCCATATCGAGCTGTGGGGTGTCTGTTAGGGTATAATTGGACTTGACCTCATTCCATGCTTTGTGGTATTTAACCTAGAACAGAGAAAGCAATGACTGCCTTGCAGCACCACCACGAAACTGGGAAGCCAAGCCCCATATTTTATACATGAAATCATGCGTAAGTCCCTGAATTTGCAAGGCTGTTTGACATGGCACATTAAATATACATCCAAATGGGTAAATTTTTAAAAAAGTGAATTATACAAGGCAAGAAAAAGCAAAACTTCTCATAGAAAATTTTAAAAACTTGTTCCAAGGCAGCTGCATGGCCAGGGAAGAATCTTCAGCAGCCAAAGGTCTGCTATGGGTTTGATCCACGGGGATGTACAGCCCGTAGCCAAGCCAGAAGCATTTGAACCAGGGCAAGAGATTTTAAGCTGATTAAGAGCAAATCTCTTGACTCAGCATGAGCTCCATTGAAAGCAGCATTCTAGCACCTCCCGCTCACAGTGTCCATATGGGGTCATGTCCCCAGGCACAGGAGGGGCCCGAAGGTGTGTATGTGGTTGCACCGCAGCACAACATCCGATTCAACCGCATCGTTGGTATCGCCAGCCTGCACCAGTGTCGCAGTTAATGGAAGCGTTTGGCTGTTCTGTGACAGAAGCACAGAGCAAAAAGGAACCACAAGAAAGAACTGAGAGGAGGTTGTGTCCTTTGATGTTCACAGGGCAGCTTCTCACAGACTAGCCCTCAAACCCACAAGCAACAGCACGCTGGCAGCACACCAGCTCTGCTCGTGCTTACCGCTCCACAGGGGGTAACTACAAAGTGTAAACGCATGTTGGCATAGGTGAGGAGGTTTGAACATCATGCTCGCCAGGGTGCGAGTGGCTGTTTGTGTTCATGTGGTCAGTGATCACTGTTGTCATCAGCCAAGACTGAAAGAAGGGGCTGGTTGGGGGACTAGCCCTGGCTTTTCACATCGCTAGGAATGATGATGTGGTTCTGCTTGAGGAGCTGCTTCCTCACAAGCGATGGAGATGAGCTAGTCAAGTCCTGTTCATCTTGACGTCATACGTTCACAGAATTCCCAGAGACTGGGAAGTCTTTTGGTTTTATTAAAAGATAAAATAAATACCCTTTTAAAGATAAAATCCTGCCTTGTAAATAAATACACAGACCAAATTAAGAGCCCAGAAATGTGCTAGCAAACTCACATCACTGAGAATTTCACCACTGTTCTTGGCTGTGATGTAATCCACTCTGTCCGCCACTGGAGTAAATGGAAGGGTTTCCACTTTTGTACGATACTTTCTCTGTACAAGAGGAGAAATGAACGGTCCGATTATTCTGGAATATTCTCTAGCTAACACTGCAGTTCTGAATACATAAGCAAGACAAGAAAGTTGCATGAGAGAAAAACTCTCCAAACACAACAAATGCAGTGGAACTACTCCAGTGTGTTTTTTACTTTAAAAATATTGATGCATTTAACCATTAAAGACACTTTAAGTTAGAAATCCTTAAGAAAAATCTAGTATTGAAAAACATTTTGTTACCTCATTCAGGAGATCTCCAGCATGCTTGACATGGTTGATTCCAACTGAATCATTCGGCAACCATCCAATACCCCGCAGCCATTCTAGATCCGATTTGTAAACAGCCTGGGAAAACAAAGTATGTTGTCAGCTACCGTTCCCTGTACAATACTTCCCCTGGTTAAAAGGAGAGCAGTAGTTCAACACGATCGCTGAATTTATCACACTTCAAACCTGGCAGTACATTACAGTGGCACCTGCTTCCATTCCTAATAAAGAGCAAAGCCAGTTCACTGGATTCAGCAGAAGATCCCCACTGAGAGCCAAAGCGGATGAAGAAGAGACAATACCAGTTACGTGAGTCTTCACGTTAACTTACATCACTCTGGAGATCGTAGGCTTTCCTGGCATGTATGATATTGTTCTGATCTGGAAGACAGATCCACTGATGCAAGTAGTGGCGGTAATCAACGTCACTGACCAAAGCCTGGCCCTGCTTAGCTGATACGATCGAGAGCATGTCTGCAGGGAGGTGGCAGCGGGTCCTCCACTTGGCAAAGTGCTTCTTGTATTCGAGCTCACTCTGAACTTTGCCTATGTCCAGGGCAAACTGCATCTTTGTATCTTCTTTTGCACTTGGAACTCCAACATAATGGCCTTTCTGCTTCTCGTGGTCCAGTTTGTACTTATACTGGGGAAAGAGCAAAGATCACCGTTCGTAACAGTCACCCTGAAACAGCCCTTGCAGCACGTTTAAAGTTAGACGCCTCCTTTGGCACTTACATCACTAGCAATTTCTCTAGAAGCTTTGGCCGACTTGATTGGGATTGCATCTGCTCTCAAATCGTAACTCGTCTTCAACTCATCCCAAGCTTCTTTATACAGTTTCTGAGAAGACAGCAGAACGTCACACGGATGACAAATGCTCTGGCATTTGCCATAAAAGCAGCACACGGTTGACTCGCTGCTTGAACACTGCAAGCCCTGCATGAGGGCAGACTCCAAGGAGATTCCCATGACTTAATCTTGGACTTCGTAAGTAACATCTTAGACTACTAAAATTCGCAGGCTACAGATACTGTTCTCCAGGAAGGGCGGAAACAGACTGATCGGCATACCTGGCTATAATTAGCAGCATTGGTCCGGGCGAGGTTGATTTCGGGTGTGTCTGGCATAATATGGATCATAGTCTTGTCCTTTTCCCAGGCTTCTTTGTATTTTGGCTGTGAAAATAGTTCACTTTATGATACTGTAATTACGGATTTTCACTTGTCAGTAACATAAAATCCCCCAAATCTCTCTTGAAATATCACCTCTAAAACATAAAACGTCTGGATACGCATTAAACTTGACTTAAAATACCACTGATCAACTTTACGTTCTAGCAGTGAGACTTCTCTTTAACCATTTATGGCCTCGAAACATCTTTAAGAACGTTGTCACATACAATGCTGACTTGTTCGGCGTTCACTTTAGCTAGAAGAATGTCTGGAGAATCAACAACGCTGCTGTATTTCAGGTTTTCAATAGGTGTTCGATACACGTTATCGCTCAGGAGATCCTGGGCGTGCTTCACTCTCTTAAGCCCTGGAGAATCGATAGGCAACCAGCCAATCCCACGGAGCCACTCTAGGTCTGACTTATAGACAGCCTGCATCAGACATGGTCAGAAAAGGAGGAACATGTTTAAAATGACTGTCTTAATTATATTAAACTACACAAAGCAGTATATGTTTCAGAAAACCGAAGTTTTAATTGAGCAAATCCTTCAGCAAGGAACATGAATCTCACTCGACACTCAGAATTGAAACAGAGGAAAAATGACTGATGTTGATTGAGAAGCAGCAAAACCAACTGAAGGAACCCGGTGTACTGACTGCTTTGAAATCAGCCACTAAAACATCTCACCCACCATCTTACATAGTTTTCTTGCAATTAAATAAATTTCCAAGTCTACCCAGATAAACAGGAGTAATAGCAATTCTCAATGAGGTTGTGGAGTCTCCTTCTCTGGAGACTTTCAAAACATGCCCTGGACACCATCCTGGGCAACCTGCTCTGCTGACCCTGCTCTAGCAGGGACTTGGACTGGATGATGTCCAGATGACCATTCCAGCCCCACCAGCCTGGGATTCTGTGAAAACCCATCCGATTCCAAACGGGCAAACAGAAGAGTCCCATCAAAGTGAGAGAGACGAATCCTTCCTCCTCTCCAAAGCACAGTGCTCCCCAAGCATACACGACACAGCAGAGAGCAACTAAGCCTTGCATAAAATTTCGAGGCAATACCAATACCTTTTGGAAGATGAAAAACGGCAGATAACAGAAGGAACATTAAAAACTCAGTAAAACAGTCTAGAAAAATCCTTTGTGACTGTTTACTATCAAACGATCAACACAAAGCTACGATATATTCAATAGCAGCAGTAGCAATTCCATCTCTACACATACGCACATCACTCTGCAGGTCGTAGGCTTTCCTGGCGTGGATCACGTCGTTCTGGTCGGGCAGGCACGTCCACTGGTGCAGGTAGTGCCGGTAGTCAACGTCACTGACCAGGGTCTGGCACTCCTTGGCTGCCTGCACCGCCATCGCGTCCACCGGGATGTGCACGTGGGCCTTGGAGTCGTTGTACGCCTTCTTGTACAGGCGGTCGTTCCGCAGCAACATGGCACGTGCCGCCTGCCTCAGCTTGGGGTCCTCCTCGGCACGTGCCCCCTGCCTCAGCTTGGGGTCCTCCTCGGCGGTTTTGCACCCAATGTAGTGGCCTTTCTGCTTCTCGTGCGTTTCCTTGTACTTGTACTGCAGATGCAGGAACAACACAAACACCCACCCATGGCTCACCTGAACGCCACGGACCAGCTAAAGGCCTCCGGAGCTGTCAGCCCCTCGAACCGAGCCTCGCTGCGTTCTGCTGAGCGGGACACAGGGAGAGACGCACACAGCAACCGTGTTAGCAGGAGACCCTACCTCACTGGCGATGTC
>NW_010418116.1:0-5217 GCF_000710305.1 Buceros rhinoceros silvestris | reverse complement strand
TATATAATAATATATAATAAAAGACAATAACAGTCTAAGGTGTCACACTGGAAAACAAGCAATTGTTATTCTTTCTGATAAGATAGGAGAAGAATATCTCTTACGAGATAGAAGAAGGTGCTAGAGCATGGCCAAATAAGGGTGCGAAGCTAGTGAAGAATCTAGAGAATAAGTCTTATGAGGAGTAGCTGAGGGAACTGGGGGTCTAGAGAAAAGAAGGTTTAGGGGAGACTTCATCGCTCTCTACTACTCAAAAGGTGGTAGTGTAGTGATGTGGTTGTCAGGCTCTTCTCCCAAGTAACAAAGAGTAGAACAAGGGGAAATGGCCTTAAGTTGTACCAGGGGACGTTTGGATTAGACTTTAGGAAAGATTTCTTCACTGAAAGAGTTGTCAAACATTGGAAAAGGCTGCACAGGGAAGTGGTTGAATCACCATCCCTGAGGTATCGAAAAGACATGTAGGTGTGATGCTTAGTGAGATAGGTTAATGATGGACTTGGCAGTGCTAGATTAATAGTTGGACTGGATTATTTTAAAGGTCTTTTCTAATCTACCAATGCTATGATTCTAAGTGTTATAAAGGAAAAAAAATTACCACATAAGAAATCATTACATTGCTGGAATTGTGCTGTGAGTTTCTACTCCAGTTAAACAAATTTGTTTTGAAGAATTATATGCCAGCCTGCACAGAGCAACTGCAGTGGTCCTTAAAGATGAAACAGTGATACAAACTTATGCCTGGGTACATAGAAACTGGGAATGTGGGCTTTCAATACAGATCTTACTGATAGTATCATATAATTGTATGTATAAACTAATAACAAACTTCAACATAAACTTAGGTAGACATTAATTAGCTTATTTTGTCTGCTGTAAAAAGAGTAATC
This sequence comes from Buceros rhinoceros silvestris, assembly GCF_000710305.1. NCBI lineage: Eukaryota > Metazoa > Chordata > Aves > Bucerotiformes > Bucerotidae > Buceros > Buceros rhinoceros. Next base: position 4,330 of record NW_010418116.1, on the reverse strand, counting down.
CTGGGGCAAATTATTCTGACATGTAGACCTTGTCTTCTGCTATCTAGCTACATTTATTTACAAGCAGTTTTTACTGAATTATGTTCTTAGTCCTTTCATAAATCATTTCTTCACTCATTTTTTTATTTTAGAATGTGAATAAAATATCTGATCTTTAGCTGATAGAACCAGACCTGCATTTCAAGCTAGTAGTCCTTTCTGCATCTATTCCACTGTGAACTGTTTTCTATCAGAGGACGTCTTGCTAGTGCTTTATGGAGTAGTCTGTTCTGGACGAGGCTGGGGAGAACACTGTAGAATGACTACATAGCAATAGGAACACTGGAAGAAAGGGTTTGTGTAGTCAGGTGGCCAGTTTCCTACTCTGGACAACCAGTTCTGCTTTGCATCTTCCACACAATTTAGACAGCACTTAAATAACAGTGATTATTTTTGTCCATGTGGCATGTGCCTATGTCTACATTAAAGAGTAGAGCAGTTCAGTGCACTGGTTTTACAGAATACTGTTGGTTCTGATGATGCAGTGTCCATACCACATGCATTTCAAGAGTTATATTTCAGAATACCTGTTGTCTGGTCTCATGTACTCAACACGCTGATTGAAGCACATTGGACATCTTTAAGGAGTTTCTTTTCTGGATGTGTTTTCTCTGAAAAGAATCCAGTTTTCATGCATTGAGGCCACTCTATGTTGCCAACCATAGCACTAGAATTGAGACACCCAGGAGATTTTCTTTAAAAATACGCTACTAATTCTGATTAAAATGAGAATAATAAATCCACCCTTTGTGTCTCTTTTCTACAGTAAACTATTGGAGTGCTGTTTGTCTTATAATTGATTCTTGGTAGTATCGGAATTTCCATGATGTTATTCAGTGTAGAATTAGCCAATGGGACAATTCTGAAAAATAGAAGTTTTAATGCTGAAGCAGTAAGCTATTGGTGATGGTTTGAATTAAAATTAATAACAAATACAGTTTGGAGTAGAGTATATGAACAACACTTTTTTTTTCTTTGTTTACAAAAATTTGATGTTTTTCTTGATTTGCTTGTAAAAATACAGAACTCTTCTTTGAATGTATTCTTTATTTCTCTTCATACCATCAACAGCTATTGGTCAGCACAGCAGGGGTGGAGGAATGGGTAATAGAATATTCTGTTTGCAAGGGCATATGCAACTCCTTAAGAAGTATGTTTAAGCCTACACTGTAGTGTTTAGACACTACCCATATGTGTGGTGTGGTATGGATCTGGACAAGATCGAAACTTCTTGGCATCTAAGTCCTTGGTTTACAGTGGCCCTATACAGTTTCCAGATTTCTTGGAATTTCTCCTGGAATTCATACTGATCTGGATGAGGGAGAACATATGGAGATATTATTCCATGCACTCATATGAGCTTCATGACTGAAAAGTTAGCTACATGCCCACTTTCTCAGTGAAAAGCTGGTGTATTTTGATACTGATGGAAAGGCTAGAAACCTGATTCTTGATCTTTAATCACAAACCATGTTGGTCGTCCTTTACAGTCCTGCTGTGACAGCACTGCTTTTCAATGTTCCTTCTGTCAGGGGACCTTTAGGGCATACCTGTGTATTCAGCAGTCCAGAGAGGTCACCCTTGCTCAGGAGATGCCTCCAATGAAAAACAGTGAAGCAGATAATACTGTGGGACCTCAGAACCTTTTGTGTATTAATTTTCACAGAATTTTTATTCTCTTGATGGAGTTTTTAAAGTTCAATAAGTACTTCAACAAAATAACTTTATGTGATATGTATGTGCACTGTCTCATGTTGTTTAAGTTTTTTAGTCTCTGCTTTCAGCATGATACTGGAATCATTCATAAAACATGGAGATTAGTATGTGCCTACCTTTTACACACTCTGGACTGACTACAGTTTTGGGGAATTCCCAACTTATTTAATGTTAAGCTTTTATGTCACTAATGAAGCCTTAAAACCAGCAAACAGCAAAACAGATTCTTGTCTCAGTTACAACTAGGAGTAACTTCTTCAAAGTTAACTGACTGAATCCAAATACTTGAGCTGAACTCTGTGATCAATAGCCAGCATCTCCCATATAAACCTAGTACATAACTATATAAATTTTGATCTGCATTCGCACACACTTGTCTACCTGTCGTGTATTATAGTTGAATATTACCCTTTTCTAGTCCATGACAGCAAAGTTTGTAAGTCCTACTGTAGTCCCAGCAAATCAAAATATTTTTGAGTGCTGCTGCTTTTGAGTTCCCTGATTTCGGTTTTGTGAGAGCTACACAAAAGTGTGACATTACCATTGCCTCAGGAATAAAATGGAAGTACCATCCCAGTTCAGATGAAGGGAACCGATTTGTACAAAGATCTGCACTTGGCCTCAAAAACTCAACACTGCAAATTGCAACATCCTAGGCAATGAAGGGTCATTTTTTGAGCAACGATCGTGCCTAAATAAATGTGCAATTAACCATGGAACTCAGTAGAACAAATTTATGGATAGAGTAGTTACAGTAGCTTTACTTATGCTCAGAGTTTTCCAGAACAAACAATGAAGTTTGTTATTACAGGACTGTAAATGACAGAAGGCATCTTTCTTTAGGAGGAACGGGAGCTCAGTGTCATGCCTAAGACCCATTTTCTAGCCAGCACTGCTTTTTTTGCTGGGAATTATGTATGGACTACTGTGCTAAATAGCTGAAACTTTAATTGATTCCTTCTTTTTTATTTAATAGATAACCTTCCAGCCAGCTATGATTCCATGTCGACAAAATCTATTCCTGTCATTTATATACCCCTTGTGAAAAAAAAATGTTTTAGAGAGAAAACGTATCACATACATCAGCCAGCTACCTTCTTTATGCATTACCCTTACTGCAGGAGTTTGTTCAATTAATTTTTAAGTACATCTATATATCAATGTTTATACAACTCTGTTTAAAAGTTTCATGGAGTTTGAAGGCAGGCCTTCAGATAATCAAGTCTGAAAAAACTCAACTAATAATTTTGTACAGGATCTATAACTGCGTTCTGAGAAATCTACTAGCAAGACATCCAGTTTTAATTCTGGATGCGAAAATGATGGAGATTCTTCAAAATCCTGGAATACACACTGTCAGTGAGAAATTGCTTTCACTATTAAAAATACTTTCCTAATTTATTTTCAGAATAGATTTTTTAATAAAAGGGATCTCCAGATGTAATTTTCTCTATTAATAAAAAAAGCAAAAACACTTCTATTTCTTTGCATAATACAGTTTTGGATGCTTGATTTCCTCCTTCTTTGACAAAATAAAAAGCATATGATACTCTCACAGCTCTCAAAACAGGATTTAACACAAAAAGCTCATGTTTTTACCTCCATTTCAATGCTTGAACTCACAGTTACTGGGCAAATTTCACCTGTGACCTTTCCTTACTTCCTCGAGTGCGCACCTCTCAATTTTCTGGCTATTAGCTGTTACCTGGCTTAATACAGAATCACACACTTCTTTGTTAAAGATGGATCGTGGTACCAAGCATCATTTTCTGAACAGATCTGGCTTAACTTCAAACCCTTTAGTCTGTCCCTTTGGCCATACAGCTTCCTTAAAGGTAAATATCGCATATTTAGAATAAAGCTCTAACTCAAAACCCCTTAAAAAGACTGTGCACATTTTTAGATTGTAAGATATTTACCTGTGTTCCAAGCTGGTACCCAGTAAAACAGCTGCCCATAGGCATCCTGGTTTGAGTTAGAACAGAAATAATTCTGCTCACTGATTTTAACTCTCAGCTCAGCCTCTTCTCAGTGACTGCATATTCTGAAGTTAATGGCATATTTTTGCAGACAGTGTCTGCCTGTAGTCCTGTGGTAGTGACAGTGCTTGATGTTTACAGTTACTACAAGGGATTGGTCTGCAGAAAGGCTCTTGCTTACACTTGCTTCTATGGAGACCAAGATCACTGCTAAATTTTGCATGGCACATTGGGAGTGAAGTAAGTTAAGAGTTGATACCTGCAAGGAGGAGTGGACAGGACAGGTGACCCTAAACTGACCAAAAATACACATCATAGTATAAAGCTGAGGGATCACTAGAGTCACGCTCTCTTGCTCTTCTTCAATGCCTGGCATCCAAGGAGGACTCTGTCTATTCCGCCTTCAATCCCAATCCATAAATCCAGTTCCTGAATCCAGCTCCTGAATGTTATTCCCAACTGCTGCTGAGTCCAGTCTGAGAATTCCCCAGTGTCTGCTCCACAGCATCAGTGGTGACAATGGCATAATTTCTATCAGGGGGCTGGATTTGGTACTGGTTTTGTATGTATTTATGTATAAAATATATACATATATC
>NW_010418115.1:12406-25659 GCF_000710305.1 Buceros rhinoceros silvestris | reverse complement strand
ATATAGATATATATACTGTATATAGATATATACATGATATATAGGAGATAAGATTGTGGATGGGTTTCAGTGGTCAGAACTGAGACATGCGGAGCTCACTCCTAGAAGCCACGGAGAGCTGAAGAACTCATGCACTGCATTGTGCTCTCTGGAATGAGCTGTGGCCAGCGGGATGGTAGTGTAGGAGAAGCACCTGAGGCATGTGGGTTTCCCAGTGCTCTAAGTTTTCTGCTGCAAGACCAGAGGTTCCAAGACAAACTCTTAATTTTCTATATAATAGTTCAGAATCAGAAGACCAAGATAATCTTAGAAAAAAAAGGAAGAAATGGAAAAAAGTGTGAGAGAATACAAACACAGAACCAAATCTGGGACCTTAGCGCTCAAAAAAATGGGGCTATAAAATGCAATAAAATAAATTAATAAGTAGATAAAAATTGAGATGGGGCATATGAGAGACAATAGGAGCAAAGAGAAATGAATTCTGCTTCTAGCAGCTAGTTTCTTTGCAGGACTCCTTTTATGGCGATTCCTCCAGTTTTTCTCAAGAGCTGCGGGGACCTGCTACGCAATAGGATAAGGGGCTTCCTCCTGTCTAAGAGCAGAGGTTGCAAGTGATCAAGCAGATGCAGGGAGCAGGGGGTGGTGGAGAGCACTCATTTGTGGTTCGCAGACTGGGAGCCTCTAACCTGATTTAAATGCAGAGGACTGTAGCTATGATTGTAATGAAAGGGCACTGTGAGGAAAATCCAGCAACTTAATGCGGTAGTGCCTCTTCTTGGCTACAAGAGGGACTGTGCTCTTGTGGTTAGACATGGATGTCTGCACACCTTGAAAAACACAAGGTTTTGGTTTTGGTTACTGTACTTCTAAGGTATTTATTATAGCTCTGCTAATAGCTGGAAATGCTGTATAAAATCTGCATGCAATGGCTCAATATGCATGCCACTTTTTTTAAATACAGAGATTTAACAGTATGGTTCTACAACCACTTAAATGCGTAAATCAGCGTATGGTCAGAGATAAGGATTACTAAGTGGGCCAAAGTTCGCAAAGATACATTCTCGTGTAACCTGCCATTCATCTTACGAGTGACTTGAGTAAATCAAAACATTGTCGCGTGCCTGCAAATGCTACAAAACTTAGACACGCTGATTAGTGGAGTTACAGCCTGTGTAAAATAGAAGAGTCCCTAATTAGAGATAGCTGGGGAGGGGAAAGAAAACAGCTGAAGAGGGAAAGATAAGCCCACGGCTTCCTATTTGCACAGGCTGCAGCGTCTTTCCCCTCGTAAACCTGATTCAAGCAGCAGATTTTGGTCGGGTGGCTGTAATCTGGGTGCTTGTGATTGGAAATAATACCTACCTCGTGGTGTATTGTTGGCCTTTGTAAGACAAGGGAGGATCTGGTTTGGTTCTGGGTCAGCATTTGCTCAGTGAAAATAAATAGGATGAAGTACGTGAAGTTCATCCATGAAGTTCATCTTAATGAAAAATGCAGTAAGGCAGAGAAGTAGCTTCTGAGACCAGCTGAGGAAGACAAGAAAAGACTGAAAGTTACCACAAACACAGCAAAACGATAGCGAAGCAGGTGGGACAGGGCCACCCAGAGGCACTTCCTCTGTTCTGCCTGTCAAAGCACAGAGAAATATCTGTCATTCTCCAAAACAGAAATGTCGTCCTCCACAACAGAACTGAGCTAAAGAAACATCACACGGGTCGGCAGTGGAGTATCAAAGCCTCTTGAGTAAAGCCACAGAACGAGATGGCTTTTCAGCAGTGCTTTCCAAACTACCAACACTGAAGTATTTAAGCATTCCAGAATGAAATCCAAAGCCCAGGCAGACAATGCTGGCATCCTTATTGTCTCGTGTCCATGGGCTCCTGGGTGAGTGCATGAGCCCTCCAGCTACCAGATAAGTTTCCTGCTTGAACACCTGCCTAGAGAAGTTTAATAGAAAGGGCAACAAGATAGCTAAAGTGTCTTCTTGGTATCAAGTGAGATTTTCAAAGCTGGGGAGGGTTTTCAGGCTCCATATCAATTTAGTCCTTGAACCCTAGTAGCTTCGGTTTTTCTGGGTTGGACAGGACTGGTTATCTGTGCCCCACATCTAGTTATAACCGAGGCAGTGCCATCCTTGGTATCTGGTGCCAAAATGAAGAGGCTCATGGCGGGGACGGTGGGGATTCAGCCTGCTTTCAAAGGTGATTCTGTGCCCTTTCAAGATGCCCAGAACAATTCTGATGGACTCTGAAACAGGAAAGGCAGCAAATTTCTGGCAAATGAAGCATGGCCTTACCAAGAATGTGACATTTTAGAGGCAGAAAAAACAGTTTATGCAGATGATGCCAGCCCAAATCAAGCGTTTGGCTGATAGATCAGATGTATGTTTTGATGATGAACATGTTAACAGGGAACACTGATGGTCTAGGGGAAAGAACACGCAATCCCAAGCGTGGAGCAGAAGCAGCCAGCTTGGATGAGCAGCCAGCCAGGCACTATCTACACGTGTTCTCCAGGGCCTGAGGGAGCTCCACTGTTGCAGAAAGGTTGCGATCCCCCTCCTTAAGCACCACTCCCTTGCAATATGCTCTGCCCTCAGCAGACAAAGACAGGTAGAGGTGGTGCCCCACAGGTATGGGCAAGCTGGCTGGAGCAGCTGTGACAGCCCTTGCTTGGAGCCAGGTCCAGGGCAAGCTGGTCTGTCTGCAGAGGCAGCCCTCTCTCCTCACCCCCATAGCTGGGAACGAGCCGTAACAATCTGGATATGCTCAGGAGTTAATTAATTGACCAATCCAAATGAGAAGAGTGAGGTTGAATTATTTATAGTATATTAACGCTGTTGGCATATGCAGGAAGCGCTAGCAAACTGCAATAGGCAAAACGTTGGAATGACTGAGTGCTTATTGACGAGTGGAAGCCAGGGATCTGTTTTCAATAATATGAGTGACAGCCAGGGGAATAGTGAAAGACTTCTTTTTTATTTATTTCCAGATTTATAATGCTCATTCCTCCAGCGCTGCATCATTTGTAAAGAAAGCATAACCACTCTAGAGCATTAGGAAGCTTTTCCCCAGCACACCGTTAACAAAGTTAAGGGGGCCGCCAGTTCTTGGTGGTGGTGGGTGGTGGCAAGGGACCCAGCTGGAGCCTGGCGAGGGAAGTGCAGCCAGTAGCGTTCTGATACCCACCCCAGTTTACCCAGACACATCTGACTGGGCCAGGCAATGAAAACAGGATTGAAAAGCAGCAAAAAGCCATGCTGCCTATCAAATAAAAATCAAGAAGAAGATCCAACAAAGAAAGATGGGAGGTTGTAATGCTGTTTTTCTGATTAGAGTGGGCCTTAAAATGTGGGATAAATGCGTTCAGCATAGCAACTCCGGAACGTGAAATCTTTGCTTACCATGGCCTCTCCTTTGCTCTGCCTTCATTTAATTTAACTTAAATTCTATTCTACTTCTATTCTTGTCTGGAACAGTTGATTGGGATGCTGCTGGCATGCTGTCTGTCCCGGTTTATTACTGCTAACCAGTATGAGATGGTGTAACAAGGTGAGCTCTCCCACTTCCTCTGTGGTACGCGCTATGTACACGCTGGGGTATTGATGTGGCTGTGCTGCTTCTGCTGAAGATAGCAGGCAAGTTCTAGATGCTCAGCATGTTCATTGAGATTTAAGTCTTCCCATGGGATTTTTTGCTTTGGGGTTTTCATTCCAATATTCTGTTTTGTGGGGGGGGAGGCAGGGTTAGGGTTAGGGGTTAGGGTTAGGGGAACATACTTTGTCCTTTTGCTTTTGTTCTTGAGAAGGGAGGGCAAAATATCCATGAACACCGTTAGCAACCAAAGCAACCCACTTTGTATTTTTTTATCCCCCCACCCCGCTCTCTAGTCTTTCAGAAGCACGGAGTCCAGAGCCTGTCTTGTCTGAAGATCAGGAGCTGCAGAATTGGAGAAAGACTGAAATGAATGTTATAGCACACACTGTCTCTCGCACGCACGCACGCCCACACCCCACAAGCAAGCACGTGCGCGCGCACACTCGCACCCCACCTCCTGAACTCTGTCCCATGCGTAGTGTACCATTCTGTGAAGTACCACGGTGCCACCGAGAGCAGCCGAGTCCCCTCGGCCTCTGGAGACCCGGGCCCCGTCCCCGCGGCTCGGCGTAGGACGGCACCGTCTGTATGTTCTTGGTCACACAGTAGTTGCATCGTAAGTTAACAAAGGTAATTCATTAACAGCATCAATCGGGCTGTGCATGTAGTGACTGGAGGGCATAATTAGCCTTTCACCATGGTTAATAAGTGTTGCACACACTCATATAAACCGGTATATGAAATATATATTCTGTTGAGTTTATCTTTATTTCTTGTTTTGTTTAATGCTTTACTAAGGTTTTCATCCTTTCCCCCTTCCCTGTGCCTGCCCCTGTTCCCCCCAAACAAAGGAATCAGTAAACATAACATAAGGATACTTGAAAATTATGTTTAAAATGTTGTGCTTGAAGGGAACCGTTATTCCTGATGTTCTCCTACATCTTTGATTCTTACTCAGTGTTGTTTGCCTAGTGCGTATCCCGGTAGGCTTTGTCTAGTGCATTTTGCCTCTGAACCTGATCCTGTGTGTAATACTGTTATTAAGCTGTGTTGTTGCTTACTGTGAAGACAGGAATTTGGCTTCCTTTATTTTTATTAGGTAGTTATGAACTAATTCAACTGTGCTGTACTGCGGCCTTCATACTTTTTTCCTGTTCTTTCTTTTTCTTTCTTTTTGCATCGAGGTTGCAGCCACCTAATACGTTGTTGAATAAAATCAAAATAAACACACACACACAAATCACAAAAAAAAAAAACCCTGGCATATGAAATATTTTTGGGGGAAAGCAAAAGTTTAAAACCTTTTTAAAAAAAATAGGACTTTTTTAATAATGCCTCTGTCTAGCATGCCAACGAGAATGCATTGATATTGTGAGTATTTGTGATATACGTATTAATAAATGGAACCATTACAGATTTCTAGCTGCTTCCTTTTCGTTCTTTAGTCATAACAAAACTCTTCAAAGGGTGGAAGTGAACATGAAACACAAGTGCACAGCTTGGAGTGATGCGTATTTGTGACAGGAGGGTGTTACTACCCTGGAAAAAAAAGAGAAAGAGCTGGAATTGTTTCAAAACTCTTAGAAAAACCGTCCACAGCTGGTTTCACCGTGTGACAAATACATACCCTCTGCTTTGCAAATTTTCTTCTTGTGACTGATAACGATCTCTGGTGTCTAATTATCCCTTCCTTAGGGCTGCGTTTTGGCATTAAGCATTTCTCTCTGATTTTGGTGAGAGTGCAGAGAAGAGGTATTTGGGGTTGAGGAGCATGGGCAATAACCTTTTTTTCCCTGTGTTCATGAAAAACCAGACACTCACCTCTTTCTCATTTGAATACGTGAAGCGTTGAAGGAAAGCTGCAGAAGTTTAAATCTGGCAGTTTTGGACCGAGCCCTTACACTGGCAATGTGGACAGAGAAGACGTGAGAAGGGAAGCCCTGCAGCCTTCTGACTGTGGAGCTGCTGCACAGCACCTCTGTCCACACAGCCCACACAGCTGGAGTCCCAGCCCATCCTCCATCCGTCTGTCCTTCCGTCAGCGCCACTCGCTCAGTTACCACAACACTCTGCCTGGCATGGGCTGCTCCATGCGGTGCCTCCTGTACCAGCTCCCGATAAACCTCTGAGTGGTGCTGGCATGCTTGGTGTGCTCTCACCCAGAACTGTGGAAGGGCTTGCAGCCACACAAGCAAAAACCTTTTGGCATATGCTGAGGTGGCACCTCTTAAAAACCCTGGTGGCACCTTTGGCTTTATTCAAAGAGCACTTCCAGAGCAGGGAAAAGACATAGAGATTTGTAAATAAGAGAAGAGGAAGCTGGTCCACAAATTTAAATCTGCCCTCAGTGAAGCATCCGCCGGGAGGGAGCAGGCCACCTTTAAACGTGGAGAATGCCAGGACAGGTCCTGTATAAACGCTGGGCAGTTTGTGCGTACTTCGCTGGGGACAAAGCCGCTCAGTGCAGGTCACAGCACTCACATTTGCAGTCCCTTCTGAGGGCTTAACAGTCACAGCCACTCACTCAGTTGCTGGGGCTACGCAATGCTGGAGCAATGCCCTGCTCCTACAGGCACAGGAAGTTCACAGGAGGATATTTTTCCACACCAAAAAGAACTGGCCCACCAGCCGTCCCAGTTTCCTTCCCCTATTCATGCCTGGGCAGGTCTCCCCTGCTCCATGAAGGGGAGGGAGGGGGTGAGACTGCTGCCTCCTCCCTCAGGAGCCACCAGCGACCTTCCGGAGTGGAAAAGCACCAGCCTCTCCTCGGTTTTCTTTCCCTTTTTTTTTTTTTTTTTTTTTTTTTTTTTTTTTTTTTTTTTTTTTCTTCCTTTTTCCTGAAAGAAGGAGTTGTTTGTGCCAAGAGCTGTTTCATTTGAAGATGCTGATGTTGGGTGACAGGTCAGCAGGCCCCTAAACTGCTCCAGCTTGCCTGTCCCCGTTCAGTAAAGCATGCTCAGCTTTAAGGCATGAGCATTGAATTAAGTCCATTCGGCAGAGCCCTCTAGTACGTGCTCAATTGTTTCCCTCAGCCCAGCAGCACTCCTGCTGGTATGGGGTAGGTGTTTTAATTAGGCTCTTGACAGCTTCAGTGGAGCGGATCAGGCTGGTGAAGGACCCACCAAGGGCTTCTTTGACAAAAGCCCACTGGCTCAAACTGGAGGCGACGCAGCAGCTCCAGTGGGCAAGTTTGTACTAGCTGGCACGGTGGCATCCCCTGTCCTGGTCACAGCATCCCCACGCTTCTGCGCCTCCCTCCTGGAAAGGAAACAAAGCCAAAGCTGCCATGTATGAGTTTGTGAGAGCCAGGTGCAGATGTGTGGGGTTCACAGGGTACTAGGGGGCTTTGCCTCCAAGGCTGGGATTTACCCTCTGGCATGAATGGAATCAGCAGCAGAGGGGGCCAGCTCCGGCAGCTCTAGGCTGATTCTGGCTGTCAGATTCCTCACCATGCAAATTGCATTCACTGAAATCACCAGACCTGAGCTGGGCAAAAGAAGGGCTGGCACGTTTGGGAGTCAAAGCAGGTGATGGGACAACTGTATGAGTTCCAGGAGGGATGGGAGAAACAGGCCATGGCTGGGGGATGAGGAGAGCAGGAGATGGAGTGGAACTGTGGGAAGAGAAAAAAAGGGCATCGAGACCGCCGCATTTTAGTCCTGGTGAGCTGCTAGCTTGGTTTTGCTGCAAGGTCGACCACCAGCCTTAGCTGGCACATGCATTCTGTCCTCAGCTGCCTCCCAGGGCATGCTTCTGCTGAGGAGGACAGCTCCAAGCACTGCCAAGGGGATAATATGTCACTGTGAACATGATTGTTCGCAGGAGCATCAAACTGCAGCTCTGGGAGCAGGCGGCTCTGCTGGAGAGCCTTGCGGGCTGCCACCACCCTTGAGTCAGCATCGCCGTGGAGGAGATTGGCTTTGCAGGGCTGCTTACGGGATTTCAGCCTGGTGCTTATCAGAGGAGCCAATGCAGGGGCTAAAATGATTTTGTCTTCTGTGGCTCTTCTCCTTGACTTTAATGGCTCATTACCGTTTAAGATAATTTTCGGATTAGTAAATTAATTTGCTGCCAGCCAAGCCCCATGCAGAAAATACTTGGCGTCCCACTGGAGGGACAGGATTGACTGGGCTATCAGACTTCTACTGGGGGTGAGTAAGAGCTACTTCAGTATGAACCTGTATGATTAAAAACAGAAATCTTCATGATTCGATGTAGAAATGACACTTTTGCTTTTTTGAAAGTAAAAGTGTTCTGCCCCCCAAACATGTAAAATCTGTTCACCTTTCTGCAAGCTGCTTTTACCAGTCTGGCCTAATTTTGAAGAAAAAAAATAAATGTTGGTTTTGCCTTTTGCTTGTTATTGCACCTGTTCCTGTTGTAGACCGGAGATGTTTTATTTGAAGAACATTTCATTTTTGTCCAGTGTGACTGGACGTACTCGGTAGGTGCGAGCTCATTAAGAGCAAGCCGTGCTGAGGCAGCAACTGCTCGAGCTCTGGAGTCTGCTCTGCTCCATATTGGCTGCAGCGTGGCTATTTTTGGTCTCTGATGAAGCTTTCTGTAGGTGACACCCAGTACTTATTTTAGCCTGCAGTCCTTCCATGTAATCGATAACTGGGGAGTGTGTACACACACATACACTTATATAACATCCCTGGTGCGCTGTACGACGGTGTAACTCCTCGTATGACGTACGTTCCCAAAGCAACTACTGAATCACTAGGAAACTATTTTTCATTCACTACACTCATCTAAAAGTGTCTGGGGCGAGGCACTTCAACACTGTGAAACCAGCTTTCAGAAAGTGCCGAGCAACCTGCCTTTTGGGAATCCAGCCCTTTCAAAACCTCTCAGGGCACTCAGAAGTGAGAAGTTGTTTTTGAAAGCCCTATCTGTCCTTTAAAAAGGAGATTATTCACCCAAATAAAAATTTAATGTTTCTAAATTGCATTTATTTCCAGGGGTGAAACAAGGACAGCTTTCTGGCTTGCATGAAAACCATTGTTTGTGTGCTTTATCTTCTTGAGTAGAGAATCGAAAAACATGACGTGAGAGAAGACCAATGCCCGGTAGGAAAACTGCTGGGGTGGAATAGGGGAGAAAAAGGAATAAAAAAATATATCAACTTTCTTTTTTTCAGGCAAAAGGGTTTAAAATGCCAAGTATTTCAACCTGACCGTGTGTCTGATGTGGAGGTGAAGCAACCTCCAGCTCCAAGCTGAGCAGGCTCAGTAGCTCAGACCTGCATCAGGGGTGCCTGCAGTCCAGTCCAGAGGGGACTGTTTGCTGCCAGAACAGCTTTTAAGACCTCCCGATGGTGAGAGCAGCCTTTCGTGGGAGTCTGCAGGTCTCAGACTGCTAGACACTACCATGGTGCACATGCAACGAGATTCATGGCCATCATCAATCCATGGCACTACCCGAGGCTTTGCAGGGGCAGTTTGACACCGGCAGCCCACAGGCTTACTGGACTTCTGTGGGACTTACCTGTAATGTCATGTTTGTAGGTTATTGCTTGCTCAAAAGAACTGGTTAGTGCTTATATAGATTATTCGGTATCTTCAGCCCTGTAGTTACTTGTAAATAAAAGCAAACAAAAAGTTGCCCAGAATTTTCTTCACCCTGGAGTTCAGTGTGACCTAAATGTCAGATGAATGAGTCCTTCTCCCAAGTATGGGAACGGGTGCCTTGAGCCCGTGGTTTCTGGCTGTGTGCTGCTCTGTTTACCCTCATGCAATCCTGGTACTTGCAGGGCTGGGGGCAGCTTTCTTCCTGCAGACAAGGTGGAATTCAGCCCTGCGGGGAACCAGCCCCAGTCCTGTGTGCTCCCTCTGCTGCCCTGGCACCAGCAGCCTGCCAAAATCAATGCCATGCCTTGGAGGAGTACGGAAAACAGGTCTCTACCTGCTCTGTGGAAGCATGAGGCAGTGTGAAGGTATGAGGCTCGAAAAACCCTGACCAGCACCATAGCAAGCTCAAGCACCGAACCGAACATAGACTGCAGTAGTCCTCTGGTCTTTGTACTGGTTGGGTTTCCTCCTAGTGCTCATCTGGATAACTTTGATGCTGCCTGCTTGTTTGGACTATGCATCCTAAGTGCTACGATGTGAAAGGGAAATCAAAAAGCCAACCAAAATCATCTCTATGAGACCGATTCAATAAAAAAGTTATTGGCAATTAGCATGGGTTTTTTCTAAAAAAGTAATTAGCCTTCCTGCCCTGAGACTTAATGATTGCTTTTCATTACACCCCAAGGGGTAGTCATCCCAATAATAACCCACTTCAGATTAATATTGTTCTAAAATGACATTGTTTGACACTGCAGGCGGCAGGATGGTCACAAACAGGAGGCAGTCCTACTCTGGTGAATACTGGAGCCGGTTGCTTCAAAATTAAAAGCCATTAATAATTTGTTTAGATTAGTGCAATAGACTCGACTTCTTACTCATTAAGTAGATGAAGCAAAGCTTACAAAAAAAGCCTCATTTGTCCCCGGGTGCAAAGCTTAGGAAGCCAATGGAGATGCACTAATGCTGGCTAATACCTTTTGCTGAATGTGTCCGTAGAGCTTGACAGGGTGGAACACGACTTCAGGGTCCTGCATCTGGGATGTGGCAATCCTGCAGTAATCAATCAGGCTGGGGGATGAAGGGGCTGAGAGCAGAGAAGGACTTTGAGGCACTGGTGGATGAAAAGCTGGACGTGAGCCAGCAATACGCACTTGCATCCCAGAAGGCCAGCCATATCCTGGGCTGAAGCAAAAGAAGCATGGCCAATAAGTCAAGGGAGGTGATTCTCCTCCCCCTCCACTCTGCTTCTGTGAGACCTCACCTGGAGTAGTCCTGTGCCCAGCTGTGGAGTCCTCAGCACAAGAAAGACATGGACCTGTTTTTAGCGGGTCCAGAGGGTGGCCACAAAGATGAGCAGAAGGCTGGAGCAGCTCCTCTATGAAGACCTCTTCTGTGAGAGAGTTGGGGAGGTTCAGCCTGGAGAAGAGAAGGTTCCGGGGAGATGTTAGTGCGGCCTTTCAGTACTTAAAGGGGACCTATAAGAAAGATGGAGACAATCTTTTTAGCAGAGCCTGCTGTGATAGGTCAAGGGGTACTGGTTTTAAACTCAAAGGTAGCATATTTTGACTAGATATAAGGAAGAAATTTTTTACAGTGAGGATGATGCAACATTGGCACAGTTGCCCAGAGAGGTGGTAGATGCCTCATCCCTGGCAACGTTCAAGGTGAGGTGGGCTGGGGCTTTGAGCAGCCTGATCTAGTTGAAAATATCTCTGCTCACTGCAAGGAGGTTGGACTAGGTGGCCTTTAGAGGTCTCTTCCATCCCAAAGCGGTCTATGATTCCATGACTTGGCTGTGCTGTTGTCTGGATGTGGCAGTTTTGCTGTCTGTGAGGTGTTTGGCAGGTGAAGGTTGTGTGTCCCTACTGCCTCTCCTTTGCTGCTTAAACTGTTGGCTCCACAGGAACTGAGCATCAGGTGACAGCATCAGGTGACAGCAACTTCCCTGTTGCTCCTATTTGATTGTTGGCATTTTGAGCAAGCACGTTGACTCCTCAATTCAGTGGCTGTACTGCTTTGACAGCCATCTGCGGTCACGATGGCCACCTGGTCCTCCTCAGGGTGTAAGGCATGGCCCAGGTGCTTCCTGTCAGAGGAAAGCTCGCAATGGGTAAAAAGATGAGCAATGATTTCCATTTCCTTGCCTCGGGAACATCCTTGCCTCTCTCTGGGGCAGTGCTCCCCTCCAAGCTGCTCAATTCAGTGGCTGTACTGCTTTGACAGCCATCTGCGGTCACGATGGCCACCTGGTCCTCCTCAGGGTGTAAGGCATGGCCCAGGTGCTTCCTGTCAGAGGAAAGCTCGCAATGGGTAAAAAGATGAGCAATGATTTCCATTTCCTTGCCTCGGGAACATCCTTGCCTCTCTCTGGGGCAGTGCTCCCCTCCAAGCTGCACATCCCACGTAGCCCTTGCTCACCCCGGGTCTGATGGGGATCCAGGCTGCTGCTGCTAATCAGGGGGCTGCTGGCATGGCTTCCTGAAGCCAGGCTGTCAAACCTTCCCCATTACACTTACAAACCTGAGGATCCAAGGGAAAAGCTCTGTCCTCCCCTCCAAGCTGGGCTTCCAAATTAAGTGGTACAGGATGACACTGGGGAGCTTGGCCCCCAGGGGGTTCCTGTGGAAAGTCGGGAGGTAATGGGAGGTCTGATTAAGGAGGCCAGCAGCAAATATACATGCTGCAGGAAAGATTTTCCGTGCCTACTTCTCCCCCTGCCATCTCACACGTACTTGCTAGGGTGCCTGTTCCCAGCCCAAGGCAAAAAGTTGCCTGAAGTCTCCCCTCCTTTCCAGCCCTCCCTTCACTCTTGTGGGGAGCAGGGACCTTCCACCCCATGGCAGGGATGGGAACCACTGGGAGGTGATGCTGCAGCCTCGGGGGCAATGTGTGAGAACTGAAAGCAAGCATGGCAGACGATTCTGGAGCCAACACATACTTTTAACAGCCGGCTCTACCAAACGAATCCACGGTGGCTGTGTCGCTGCTGCTGCTCCACGCTGCGCACAGCAAGATAAAACACTCAGATGAGTAGTAAACACAATGATTGCTTAACTTGTGTGGTGGTAGTGCCTGGAGGCGATAGTGCAGTATCAGTGCAGTGTCTCTCTGGGTATGTCAGGGAAATATAGTCATACCATGGAGCCGTAGATGTAAGGACAGGAACAAACTGGGGCAGAGAATTAGGCAGTGGAGGCTATTTGGATCAGTGCCGTGAGCACAGAGCTGCATTGCAGTTTCTTTGGGCAATCTCGATTTTTGGCATTTCATAGATTATGGTTGTTTAATTTCACAGCTGTAAGCTTACTTGAGCACACATTTGTTTTGATGTAGTTACTTATCTTGAAAAAAAAAAAGTACATGGGGGAAAATATTTTTTCATGTGGAACCATATCCATCCTCCAAGGTACCCTTAGCAGCACTGCAGCCCCTGGATCAGCACCCTTGCTACTTCTGCTTGTCACCTCAGGTCTTTACAGGACGGTGGAGCTAGGCTGCTCAGCTGCTGGCCACGGGCAAAGCTGCCTGGGCTGCGGACAGTGGGGATCTGAGGG
This sequence comes from Buceros rhinoceros silvestris, assembly GCF_000710305.1. Classification (NCBI taxonomy): domain Eukaryota; kingdom Metazoa; phylum Chordata; class Aves; order Bucerotiformes; family Bucerotidae; genus Buceros; species Buceros rhinoceros. The sequence continues at coordinate 12,936 of NW_010418115.1, read as the reverse complement.
GATGCTCACGAAGAGCATTGCTCTCCCCGGGGAGCCTGATACCCTTGCTGTGTCATGATTTTAATATAAAAGGGAGGAAAAGATTCCTCAGTTTAATATGTGCTAGAGTTTTATTCCCCCCTTTTTGCTGGAAGGGTTGGCAAACCTCTGGGAAAAGTTTTACAAGTGGGAGATTTTTTTTTTCCGATTTACAAGTTTTCAGCAGTTCAACTAGCTGTAATTAACTTTGAAACATGAATTAGTAACCACTTAGTGCCATATTTAAAGTGTCTCGGCTCGAGGATTACCTTTTTTGGTAATATAATGGTATTTTAAGTTCTTTGTTTTTGCAGTTTTTTGCTTTTTAGAGAGTTGCCTCTTTTTTTTGGATGGTTTTTGCTTTTTTCAACAGATGAAATGGATGAAGACTCAGGGTGCTCTTCTACAGAATTGAGAAAAATCAGGGCTAGGTCTCCTATGGATTCATACAGTGTGCTGGAGTCTGATTTTCCATCATTCATTTTCTTGCAGTACTAGGAAAGGAAATTTTA
>NW_010418115.1:11899-12267 GCF_000710305.1 Buceros rhinoceros silvestris | reverse complement strand
TTGGAGCTTGGAAGTGAAAGTATCCTTTTATGCCATCACAGCCACAGTGCCAAGAAAAGCTAGCTGGCAGTATTTGCACCTAGGACAGGTCAGACTCTTAAGACATAAAGGCAGCTATAATCTCAAAAACGGAATTATGGGATGAGTATGTTTTGGTTCAGCGGGAACTGTGAGCCAGGTTCACTTACTGAAGTGGGAGATGCTCAGAAACGCTCCCTATAAATTACCTGCCCTGCAAAACTCCCATTAATACGGCACTTGAGGAACCTATCCCAGGTAGGCACAGCAAACAGAAAGCCTGGATGGCTATTACCTACGAGCTGCACTGCACCAGCCCCTGGACCAGGTCGGGCAGCCCCTGGGCGGCT
>NW_010418115.1:0-11747 GCF_000710305.1 Buceros rhinoceros silvestris | reverse complement strand
CGCCTGCCACTGCGGGGTAGCACGTCCAGTACCTCCTCTTCCCCCGGCTCCCTGACTGGGTGGCTTTGCCAGGCATCCTAAGGACGGCTGTGCATGGCAGCGATTCAAGAGCAAAGGCTAAAAGAGTACGGAGGTGGACAGCTTTGTTCTTTTTTTGCATTTTATCCCGAGTCTTTTAATAGCTTCCTTTGAGTCCTGAGGTGAATGTGATGTGCCTAAGTTTCCCTGTTAGGAAGGGATATAGAGATGGTAGGGTTGGAAATGCTCAGAAATGGAGGCTGCCCCTGGGCCACTGGAGTCAGAAGCTCAGCTCCTTCCAGTTACAGAGTTGCAGTCTTCCTTAAAAAAAAGAAAAAAGCCCACAAAACCCCCCAAATTATAGTAACTTCTGAACCTGAACTGTTCCTCTGCTGGTTTTATTATTTCCTAGTGGATCAACTGATGCTTGTTTAAATAATGGCAAATGCAGCTCTCTTTGGATGACTGAGATTAATAATAATAGCTCTTTTCTGGGGTCAGACCGTGTTTCTGCAAAGGCACTGAAATTCCAGCCCAAACAAGCACCAACTGACCCGTTCAGATCACGGCAGCAGTTGCAGCAGTGGTGCTGCTGGAAGAGCCAGGGGCTCCAGTCCTCAGTCCTTGACAGCCAAACGCTTGCTTTACCTGTCAGCAGCTTATGACTGGACACTCAAAGAACGGTTATGTTAAAAACTAATGCTGGAAGTGCCATGAACTATTTCTCTTGGCCTGAAGTGGCACAGCACTGTGACAGTCCATCATAAAGTTGAAGCTCAACCTGTCCAACCAGCAGCCGCATCATCGCTGATGTTATTGCTGGTTGCTGCATAGAATTGAAGGCAGTTGCACGTAGCCGCCTGACCCAGAATAGTCCAGCAGGGGGTCCATCCTGTCCATCCAGGATGCTGGACATCCTGCTCGGCTGCAACAGTCAGGAGGCAATTTTCAGCTAGGGCACAAATGAGCTGTTCTGTTTGCCGTTGGCTTGTTCCCAGACAGGACAAGCTACGGCTGTTACCGTACCTCAGATTCTCTAATTCTCTCTTGCCAACCAAAGTCTTGTATTTGAGAATAATTGGAGCCCCTTTTCTTTCTAAGTAGAATAAGCATTCCAAGGCCACACCAGTCCTCTGCTTGTGGTCGAAGAAGGCATGCTTCCAGGTGTCCCAAAAAATCGCAGCAAATCCTGTCGTTTCTCTGGGGAAAAAAATAAGCAGCTTTTAAGACACGGAATGTGACAAGAATCTTCCTGCTGTCCAAAGAAGGTAAGGGTAGATTGAGCAGGTGAATAAGGATGCCTTTCCATCCGTAGGGCTTCGTTCATCTTCTGATGAGTCCATGTTACTCAACTGTGCTGAAGGGCCCCTGTGCATGGGGGCACGTGAGTGCAATATCTGCACCTCAACCCAGCCTGGCACCAGCACACCAGGGAGCTTCTGATAATTGGCCAGGGGGTGCTCACATAACCCCGGGAGTCTCCATCCTTTCCCTGGCAAACACACAGGCTGGGGGAGAGCAGAGCTTCACCTGGGGGTGCTATGGGGAAATTCAGCCCTCCTGTGGTGAGTCCACCAAAATGGCATGGGGGCAAATAGCAAAGAGCCTGGCTTTTCTGCCATGCTGGAATTAGTCTGGTCTAACTGACTAATCCCGAGCCCTGCTGTGGAGGACATGACCCACAGGCCCAGCTGCAAGGGTCTAGAAGAGCCACGTTTCTCAGTCCTGGCAGTGCCTTCCAGCCCCACGCTGGTACCGACCGTGCAATTTTCAATACTGCATTCAAAGACCAAATGTTTTGGTTTTTTCTCCCCAAACTAACATTATCAACATTTTTATTCCTCGAGAAAGATGCATGTCTGTGTGACCAGTGAAGCTCTACGTCTCTGCACCTAAGGCATAGTCGCAAGGCAGCTCAACAACTGAGGGCTCGTTAACTGAACTGAGTGTATCAGTAGCAGCTTCATGAACTGGCCTGTAAAATCTTAAAAATGGAAGATGGGCACGACACACTAGCTCCTCACGTGAACCCTATCATCTCTCTTTTGTGCAGGTTAATGAGCAGAAGAATCCTTAACCATGATAAATACGGACTTTCCTATTTATCAATGTTCTTTATTTTTAACACTTATCCTTCAGGGAAGAAATACGATCAGGTAAACCATGCTTAGGTGACATTTCCTATAAAATTCTGTAAAGTATAAAGTAATTTTACACACATCTATGTATGTGTGTAAAAGCTATTATGCCAAGTATGATCATCATCATCATTGTATTATAGACTTGTACACTCGTACACTCTGACTGGTACGTGAATTCATTTTTTACCTAATGGGAAGGAAGAGTATGTGGCGAGGGAAGGACACGTTAAAAGTGACTGAGTGCTTTTAAAGCTGGTACACATGTTTCTGAGGAGTAGTTTCCCGGGCAGCAGAGATGTATTTGGTAGGTCAACAGAGTGGTCCCAAGTACGGGCGTACCAGGGGCTTTCTTTGAGGTATGCCCAGTAGCAGCAGTCCGCTGCTTGTTCTGGGCTGAAAGCAAAGGAATGCTGAGCTGCGCCAGCTCTGCCCCTAAGTGCGAGATTGTTGCACCCTCGAACACCCCAGCGGAGGCATCAGGCAGAGCCTCAGTGCAATATAACATTGCATCTCCCACACACCTACACAGGGACCGGGAGATCTAATTTCAGCTTTGCGAGCTCTGACGGTGTCCCTTTCAGCACTATTGCGATTACACCTGGTGTTACACAGGTGGTGTTTCACCACCGCTCTCTAGTCCCACTCAATGCGTTGTGACACTCGCAGTGGTGTTGCAACAGCAGCTGACAAATCCTCTGCCTTTGCAGATCTGCTCCTGTCAGGTTGCAGGTACTTGCTAATCGGATAGTGCTGTTGTTTCGGTTGCACTCACGTTTGTCACTGCTAAATGACAAGCGGTAGCTTGTACTCTGCTTTCTGGCACTTCCCTTTCAAGCTTCACGGTTGTACTTGCCATTTCACCTCCTGAGTGCATCGAAGTTGTTCTCACTGCTCTGTGATGCGGTGGCAGTTCAGTCTCAGGGAGGGACGTGCGGTGGCACTCCCCAGCCAGGCCTGGCACCCAGCAGCCCTCATTAGCCTGTCGTGGAGGCAGCTCTGAGATCAGCGGAAAACAAAGGGCGGTCACCTGGAAGTGGTCCGTCCCAGTTTGGTTTCTGCTGATTGATCTGCCAGCTCCACTGGAGGAGAAAAAATATGCTGAATGCCAAATATTTGTGGGTCCACTCTTTGTCCCAGGAGTACTTCTAGTTAGGAGCCAGGGAGATAAATGTGGGAAGAGAGGAGCCCCCTTCTCTGGCAATGAATGTGGCTGTAAATCTTGCTCTTACTAACGAGCCCAGGTGTAAACAAAGGCACCGCTGAAGAGTACTCAACCCAAACATTTCAGCACCAAAATCACGGGCTTAAAAAAAAAAATAAATAAATCTCATTTTATAGTCATGACCACAGGCACAAGGCCAGAGTTTTACATATTCCTCCTGTTAAACCAGCTTGTTCACCAGTGTCTGAAGCCCAGAGCAGCTCCACCCTCTCCCTGGCAGAGCCCTGCCGGTCCTGCCGTGCAGCCAGTGTTTGTTAAGGACTCTCTCTGCAGGACCTGCACTTTCATGCAGAGCTCAGGGGCTTGGGAGAAGACTGCGTAATCAAGGAAGGGTACAATTAATAGATTGCCCTCCTGCTTGAGATCAGAGCAACTAATCTTGCTAATAATACAATTTCCCGCTTTGTCACAGATAAAGAACATCTCATTTAGTGCAAGTTGGAAGAGCCTGCACAGTGCAAGGCTCAGTCTCTGCACACAGAGGTAATCTCCAGGGAAGCGTTAAGCCCAGCAGCAAATCTGAAGTGACAGTATTTCCTAGTGGGTTATTGTGTGGCACCAAGTTTCCATCTGACTTTTGCAGTGCCTCAAACACGAAGCTGGGAAGCAGTCCCCGAATACAGCCAGACTGGAGCACGGTACCATTGGAGAGCTGCTTGCTGTACGAGTTTACTTTGCTTACTTCAGGAATCCTACTTACTACAGATCAGCTGCCAGGGTTAAAAGATTAAATATAAGGAATATGGAACGGTACTGTGGAAAAAAAATCAGATAAAGGCTTACCTCCTGGCCTGAGCTGGGTGGGAAAATGGGGGACGACACAGTGGCACTTTCTGTGGTTTTTAATGGTGGTTGGAACGGCAAGGTGAGAGTGATGGTAAGAAGGGAAGAACATGACTTCAGAGGTGACATATTTAACATAAATGATCTAGCAAAGACCGATGTTCTGCGTAAGAATTAAGAAACAAAAAAATTACTACACATTGAAAACAGCCTTAAAAGATATAATTATCCTTGTTAATCTGGCAGAAACTCCATAATTCCAAACTGATCAGCTCTCGACACATCTTCATTTAGCACCCTGCAAGTCTGCAGAATGTCTCCTTAGTGGGCTGTAGAAAGCAAAGGTCCATAGCAGCCTCTTCGTGGGTGCAAAGATCACACCGAGAAAAGCAACGTGCCTGCAATGGGTATGAAGAAACATAATGTGATGTCTACAAAGTGTCAAAGAACATATGGTTGGAAATACCAGAGTAAAGCAAACAGAAGAAAAGTGCACACAAAAGACAAGGGAAAGGGAATTTTTTCTCAGAGGAGTGGTAACAAGACAGATTGGATGCCTACTTTGAAGAGCTTCCAACTAGAAACAATCACAAAAAGTTCAGAGTGGGAAAAGCTGGGAAGTAAAGGGTGTTTATGGGAAAGATCAAAGCAAGTTCAAGCGCAGCGAGAAGACAACCTGCCAGATTTTAAGGCTCTCACTAGTGAAAACATGTAGCAATGGTCATAACTAATCATGGCCACACAAGCATAAGCATGGGAACGGAAAGCTCAGGAAATTTAATTTGAAGACTAAAACTTGGAATGTCTAATTTTCTTATGAGGTACCACTCTAGACTGGGTACTTGTCACTAAATCCACTAAAGTCAATAAATCTGACAAAGAAAACAGCAGGTAATGGTATTGCATGGGTGTGAGCTCTTAGGCTCAAGACCAAGAGGACGCACGTCACCAGGAGTTACAACAGTAACTAGCACAAAGCCTTCCCAGGAGCAGGCAGACTAACTATCCTCATGAAAGATACAGGGACGTCACCCAGGGACATAAGAGTATGTAATGGAGAAGATGAGGACTGTTTTCTTACTACCTGCAATGTTTCACAAACCTGAAATTAAGGGATTAAAAGAAGCATTCTGGAAGAAGAGCGCAGATAGCATAGGCAGGGTTTTATCAGCTACCAAAGGACTAAGGGATGCTCCAAATCTGAGCTCCAGTTGCGTGGAAAGGGGAAGACATCATTCCTGGAGAACTCATGGTCTTCCTGAGAAGGGACGGGGACCCCTGTAAATTGCTGTAGTTTGGTGCAGGCCTGCTGGAGGCTGCAGCACGTTTGATAGGCACCACAGCTGACACTGAGTCTTGAAACAGCCTTCCGGAGTGCTTAAAGAGCCAGAAACACTTCACAGCATTATTGCAAATACAAGAGAGCTGTGCAGGAATGAAAGTGCCCGTTGATGATGTGCCACATGGGGGCAGGCAGTGATCAGAATCCCAAATCAAGAGGGACACTGAGACAGCCAAGGAGATACAACCCAAACCTCAGCAGAGCCAGTTGTCAATCCCAGACAATTTAATTATATCTGGAGAAAACAAGCACAAAGGCAGTAATGCCTGCTGATTGTAAGCAACAGTGAACAAGCTGAGAGTGAAAGGGATAGACAAGGAAACTTAAAACCTGCGAAGGAGGTTGAAGTAGGGCAGTGAGTTTACATCCAGTAATGCAACTCAAACCACTTGCTAAAGAAACTGCATTGCTCAGATACAGAATAAATATGACAGCTAGAGCAGTAGACACAGAGGAAGGACAAGAGCGAGGATTTGAAGCACTTGCCAACATCACAGTCAGTATTTACCCCTCCTTCCCCTTCAACTGCTACAATCAGCCTCATGCTAGATGCCAAAATACAGCTGTAAATAAATAAAAAGTCTTTGCCAACCTGTGGCAATGACTGTAAAATGTTACATGATCTCTGGTTCCCACCTTCACAAGTGTCTATTTCATTAGGATGCCCATATTTTTAGTCTTAAACTATAATCCATCACACAATGTGATATTTGTTGATGTTGAGCACAGACTTAACAAGCTTGGTGAAGCTGAGATGGTGATCAAATGTCTCTGCTTTTGAAAAGCTGTTGAACTGGAAAAAAGTCGTTGGAAGAGAGCAAGATGTCCACAAGGAGAGCTAAAGAAAGGAGAGTTGGTCTGTCACCCCAGAAGTACAGGCTCTAGCCTGTAGTGAGCTTTGGAACAACAAGGACAGGGGACACAGTTTGGAAAGGACAGATGTGCTAGGTCATGTAGGTCACTGTGCATTTCTTTTTTGTGAAGGTTATCCCCTCGCTCTGTAGCATCCTGGTAGAAATTGCTCCTAAACTACTGTATTGCCACAGGAGAGGAAAAGGCAGGGAGTAGCACCCTGACAGGTAACCATGAGTGCTTTTGGAAGTAGGTTGAAAGTAAATTTGAAAGAAAGAAGAATTTTCTCAATTCAAAATTGCAGTCAGCATTCCACCTGATAAGTGTCAGTGTGTTCAGCTTCATGAGATACAGTCAAATGATTGGAGAAAGCAGACGCCTCCCCTGTGAACACCATGAAGTCTAATATGCTGTATCTGCAGCAAAAACGGGGAAGAAATGCAGCCAAAGAGAAAATACTGTAACCAGCAACAAACCCTCAAAGTAAAGGATGGAATAATCAATCCCCCTACATATTCCCACCAACATATTCCCAACATGAACGTTCAGTCATTTAGGGAGTATTCATAGAAAATATGGACACATATTTCCCACGATGCTGAAAAGGAAAGCGTGCAAGGGGGAGTGTGGGAAAGTGCGTTGCAATGACTCCACACACTGACATTGAAATGGAGAGAAAACAGCCTGAAATTCAGGGATGGACAGTGAGAAGGACCTCTGTGTCTACACTGAAAGGCAGCCAGATGGGGCTGTTCACCCCGAGGCAGCTGGCAGAGAGGCTCAGAGCAGCAGTGTTACATCCCTGCTGCTCCTCACAGCATCCCCGTGCCAGGAGCAGTGCTCATGCCCAAGTACACTATCAACGCTCCCGAGTGCCGAACTCGTACCTCGATCATGGGAAAGCTGTGGAGACAAACCAACCACTTACAGAACAGCCTTACTTTAATGTAAGGCTCGGACTCCCGGAAACCCACAGCTTCTTTAAGGCCAGTCTGCTCGGGGTGGTTGGTACAGCCTGACTATCACCGTCCTTTCTAACACCAAAATACGACTCCTGAAAGGACCTCTGTCTGCCTCCCATCTTACTTTAATTTATTCAGTTGTGCCATATCCCCATCTGGCAACTGGTTGGAGTTTTGTTTTTTGTTTTGTTTTGTTTTGTTTTGTTTTGTTTTGTTTTGTTTTCTCTCTCTGAGTTAATCAAGGAGACACAAAACTGGCTGAGTACACGAGGTCATTATATGTCTCTTAAAGTAGTTGCTGGATTTATTTGAATAAATAAATAATTGAATAAGAATATGTTATTTAAATAAATATAGTAGCCTACAATTTTCAAACGGTAATTTTTGTCCATGATATTGATTAAAGGACTTTGACTTCTTTTACGACAGTGTGAAGAATGCAGTTAAGTATTGCTGCTGTGAAAACCAACAGGTTTAGAAATCTGTTCAAGAGTGTGAAAAAGCAGATGCACAAATGCCATTAAAATTCAATGAAAATTGACGTCTCACCCCTGCAAGTTGCTTGAAAAGCTCATTTATAGAACTTCAGAAGTAGCTTTACACACAATTAGTATTTCCTATATTCACAATTCACATATTGTTAAAAATAACATCTTGTTAAAAAATTGGAAATGCATTCCTGACACGGGGTTACTGACAAGGAAAAGTGTTTCAGCCCTTCACTTATCTGTCGTTATCTCTCCGAAGTCTTACACCTCAGTATAGCTATCTGTGCTGCTTGCATCAATACAGCACAGAAGGGACCCTTCTTTCACCTCAACTCCACCCCCAGCCACATCCATTATTTTATCCTATGTTCTTCCAAAAAATAACTGAGCTTCTGCATGTCTAAAGACCTTGAAAGAAGCTACCCAAGTTTCCTTTGTCAGAGGGGAGTATTTGGATGGAGAGCTGGCTAGTCAGGATCCCACGCGCATTGCTCCATCAGCTTCACGCTCAGCACGCTGCAGCTGACGGAACACCAGCAGCTGCTGTGGGCTTCCTTTAGCTGAGGCTGCTCCAGCATATCCTGGCTTGTCCTTGTGTCTAACTCAGGGAGACAGACATGGGTTATGTCATTAACTTGCTTTCATATGAACCCAAGGAAAGCTAAAGATGTGCCATTCCTTTCTTCCTCTAATGCTTGTAGGGATCGTCCAGGTGTTGACCCCTACACAAGCGCTCTACGCTTTGCTGTTTATGCCCATCCATCAGGCTTTGGCTGTGCTTGGAGCTGACCCTCTGAATGGGATCGGGTCAGTGAGCAAGCGCTGACTGCATGCAGCCCCCTTCTACACTTGCTGGCATACCAGTGAGCTAACGCAGCCGCGAACGTCTCGCTTCTGCAGTGGCATTGTCCACGTGTTTGCAGACAAGGCCTAAGCTGGGCTGGCAGAAAGGAAGGCTTAATAATTGCTGCCTGTCTGCTGCACAGGGTTCTGCATGAAAGCCACAGGTTTTTATTCTTCTTGCTGGAGGGAACAGGATGGGGGAAAATGAAGTGCTTAGAAACCCTTTTTCCCAATCATGCTGTGTCTGTCCAAATTATTTAGTCATTCTCTGTGCACACTCACTGGGAGAAAAATAGTAACAATAACAATACTAATAATAATACTTAATGAAATACTGTAAAGGGAAACTAATTAGTAAGTGTTAGAGTACCCTTTCTGTGTGTTTGCTAAACTGAAGAGGAAGCACTCATCTATGTGCGCTGATGGCAGGTGAGTAATGAGAACTCAGCCTCCTCTGTTTGTGTAACTACCACCAGCTTCAGCATCTGCAAGGACTAAATATAAAGCATTCAGTGTTTTTCTCTCTCTGTCTCTTTATATCCTCAAACATGGAGAGACTCCATAGCTAATATTTCTATAAGAATACAAACAAATATAACCCATCCGGCCCCGAAAGTTAAACTGAATTGCAGCTCAGCAACAATACTTTCAAAGGCTTTTCGATGGCTACTTCTCTGCCTTTGAACACATCTTTGGCACTCAAGTCCTTGGAAGAGGAGTTTGCGAGTTTATCTGATGCATGCTCTGTGTCTTTTAGGATCTGTGTGATTGCACGTCGCCGCACATCTCATAAAATCAGCTTGGCTGTGCTTAATGCATTCACAGCACAACTCCGATCTGCGCTCAGCTCCTCGTATTGACGGGAGATTGGCTTTGGGGTGTCTTATCTACAATAATGCTTGCAGTTCGCCTGATCTAGCCAGGAAACCATTGAATAAGACGTCTACCATTTAAGCCCTGATTTCCTTGCTTTAATATGAAAGAAACCCTGACATTTTATGTCAGAGCAGGAATCTATCTGAATGTCTTTGTCTAAAATTTACTCTCCCTCCATTGACGTGCAGTGCGTTGCAATCCACTTGATCACCTTTGTTCTATCCAAGGATATCCTACCCTTTACGCTATCCTTGGATTGCCTATCCAAGGAGGGACGGATCTTCATAAATGATGCAAAAATGTAATGCATTTTGAGAAAATTACTGTAAAAGTGGAAAAAAAAGAAGCTTGAAAAGCACTTTGAGATTTAAGCTCTTATATAAAAGGTCGGCTGTTATTACTTTTTTAGTCATTATTGTAGATAATGATAAAAATGCTTGTCTGCTTCAAAAAGGTCATCTTTTCTGCTGCAATTCAATCCTGTTTTGAAAGCTGAAGACCTCATCCCTCCAGCTGTGTGTTGATTAACTTTGAGTTTGCTAAGGAAGCCAGACTAATTCAATCCATCAGTCAATCTTCAGTCCAGGTAACCTCAACAGTTTTTAAATTCGCTAGTCAGTTGAACCAAATGTGACAGACGGCCAAAGATGTCCAACACAGGAATTTCCTCTGTCTTGCATGAAAGCAGGCAGGTGGGTGGAAAAGACCCTGTTGATGTAGCCAGCTGAGGGAAGGGGTACAGTGTGAGCATACCTACTGTCAACACAGTACAAAGTCCTTTTCGGTGCTCAGCCTTAAGCCACGAATCATAGTAGAAAATCAGGTCTCACTGGATCTTGTCTTCAAACACTTCATTATTCTCTCGGTAGCAAACTCAATAACCTCCTAGGTAAAGGTTTGAATTGTAGATGACAATATCGCCTGTGCTAGCATGTAAAATTAAACCTCAGTATTACTTACAGCTCACCAAGACTACAGGGTGTGGTACGGCTTTACTTGAAAGCTGCCAAGTTTTTCTCATGGTGGCTGGCCTGTTGCCCTGTTTTCCTGTGCTGTAAAGGTGTTCTGAATACAGCAACGTTATTACCATTGTCTTCACTCTTTCTGACTACCTCTCCGTCCCCAGCTCAACTCAGTCTCTTTTTGTTTTGCCCCATCATCATCTACTTTTTAATGTGCTTGGCACATGGGTTATGTTCTTGTCCTTTACCCAAGCAATGCTGACTGTCCCCTATGGCAAGTTCTTGTGCCTCTGAAGACAAATGTGTGGGTCTAACTGCAGAAGGAAGTTTTACACAACAAAACCAGAAATCATTTCTAAAGCTCCTCTGTAAATCGGTTACTAACAAAGTGGGGGTGGGGGTGGGGTGGGGGGGTGTTATTTCTCTAAGGGAATGGTATTTGACATTCAAATCTGTCTCTATCACCCCCATTAACTTCAGTTCACGAAACAAGAGATGTTTTAGTCCTATGTGCTGGGAACTGATTGTGGGGCAGCTAAAGTCACTTATCTCTGCCCTCTCCATTTCAGAGGTGACTAGAATTTGCTGAAATTAAACCTAAAACTAAAAGGTTCAGCAAATATTAATTTGTGCTTTATAGAAATTATATTGGGCTGCATTGCTGGCATTTTTTTTATATCTAGTTATAGTCTTAAAAATGTCACAGCCCCAAAGTTTGTAGACTCGGCACACTAAATGAACAGGGGAGAATGATTTCAGAAAGTAAATCATAAAATCGCACATGTGAGTAACCCCTGTGTGTCTGGAACGAAAGGTTTAGTACAGAGTTTCTGTGCTTCCAGTCAACCAGCTAAAATCCCTTTGACTCCAGGGCTCCCCCAATAAACTGCTTGCACGTCCTTTAAGGACGCCCTACGTTCACTGAAATTACTCACCAAATAATTTAGAAGAATGAATAAACGTGAGAAAATCATGACCTACTCATGGATGATTACCAGAGGAGGCAGAGGGCCCACAAAATTTATCAGATTCATTATTCACTGTCACCGAAAGCGATTCACCTGGCTCCACTCCCAAGCCGCCCTCTGTAAATCACATCCCTCACAAACCCGAGGAGCCTCATTTGCTAAACAAGTTGAGCGGTGGCCGCGGCGGCGCTTGGCTAATGGCTTTGGCTCCATCACAGTTTCAGCCCTAAATCAGGAGACGCGAATGACACTAAAGATCTACTTGTAGGCGATAGCTAATCGGCAAGGGA
>NW_010418114.1:21523-33717 GCF_000710305.1 Buceros rhinoceros silvestris | reverse complement strand
GAGCTGCTTGGGGTGGATCTGATGCAAACAGCTCGCCCAGGTGTCAACGCTCTGTCCGCCCTGCCCTGCGCGAAGGCCTGGGGCACGGAGCCCCGTTGTGCCGGTGGCGTGCCAGGGCGGTGGCATGGGCGGTGAACTGCTGCGAGCGTCCCGCGGCTCACCCTCGCCACCCGGACAAACCCCACTACTGGGTGCAGCGCCGGGAGGAGCTGCCAGCTCCTCTGCTCTCCACTTCTAAGTCTGCTGTTCTCATGATGAGTTCGAACAGCAGCACCTAGTTCGGAGCTGCCGGGCGTGGGTTACTCTGTCACAGAAGCGTTATTCCAACAGACACTCGTTTACCTTTGCAGTAACAGCGTGACCTTAATCTGCTGTGATGGGCACGGAGTCAGCCCGGGGCTGGGATGTTCCTCAGCACGTCCAAGCGAGCGGGGCGGCCTCTCCTTGAGCCTCTGGGTGAGTCCTGGGTACTCAGAGCTCTTCACAGTTTCCAGCAAGGTTCTGCAGAGAGGTGCTGGAGAAGTTGTCAGCATCCCTTACACCCAGCCTCCTCCCTGGAGGAGGATCCCAGGGCCTGTCCCAGCTACTGGCCCTGGTACGTTGGGAGTAATTGTCTTACCCACAGCATAAGCAGATAAATAAATGTTAATGAACGTCGTCTCCCTAAACAAGGCAAAATAGAATTAATAGCCGTCTTACCCGTTTAATGAACAAGGTAGCGGTGTTTCAAAGCAGCTTCCTGCAGGGCCGCGCGCAGCCGAGCGAGGAGAAATTCCTGCACTGGCACAGCAGAGCTGCCTCAGGGCCACCTCGTGCTCCCAGTCGCCACAATCCCCACTGCCAGGTCCTGCTCTGGGCACCCAGACGCGGCCATGGCCACGGTGTCGGTGCCCAGAGGCACTCGAAGACACGAGGTCTCGGTGCAGGCTGGCCGGTGCGACGGGCCACGCTGGGTGCAGCAATGGCTGTGGGGTCCCCCTGCGCCCAACCCCATGGTGGAGTCGTCTGACCCTTCGCTGCCAAAACCTTCCTGTCCCACAGCTCAGCAGACTTAGTTTGATCATAAGTTAGATTTTAAAGAAATCTAACGCACGCAGAGCAGGGAGCAGCTCACTGAACCACCGTTTCTGAAATGCCACCTGACCTGCTGTCCCTGGCCAGACCGCTCCTGCTCACCCCATATCACGTTCCTGCACCTGTGCCTCCCGTCCCCCTCGCTCCCCTTCTCAGGAGTGAGCAAATGAAGACGACACCTGCCCCAAGCGAAGCAGACAACGCACAAGAGAAGCCACCTGACGCTCAAACACAACACGTTACATGCCCGGGACAGTGCTGTGGGTCTGACCTGCGGACACCGGCTCGTGCAGCAGCCGGCGACAGGAGTTCGAGGTGGAACCACACGGCAAAGCCCAGCTTTCCGGGCTGTACTTCCCAGGGGGGAGCAGCACTTACCGCAGGGTCGAACATTGACACCAGTTACAACCCTCCTCCCTCAGCAAGGGCATCGCCCGACACTGGTTTCCGAGGGCCGGGAGAGCGTCCAGGCGCTGCAGCAGGCAGGCAGAAGGGAGGGATGCTCGCCCCGCGCCGAGGGAGCACGTTCTCACCACAAGCTCTGCGTTTCAGCTGGCAGCAGCACAAATCCCCCAAGCTGCCTAAATCGCGGTGAACGACCCTCCGTCCCGGTGCCCGGACCTTGAGTCCCAGGGACCGGCCACCAGAACCGAACTGCTCGACTAAAGGACCCATTTCTCACCCAGAAAGAGCCTTCCCTCAGCTCAGGGCAGATCCGTGCCGAACACAGAAGAGGCAGGAGCAAACGCTTCGTGCTGCCATCCCTGGCAGCTGGCGTCTGAGCAAGAGACTGAGGAGCTGAACCAGAGGTCGGTGCTGCTGGGCCCCCGCCGCAGCGTGCTGGCCCCGACACTGCTGCCGAGCTGTAACCCAGCGCTGTTCTGCCACAGACAGCCGAGAACTCAGGTGCTGCGACTTCGGTTTTTTGCTTTACTCAATTTTGTCAATTCACAAGTCCAACAAAATGCAACAAAATCGGGTGTCGGGCCTGTACAATCCATATATAAAAAGGGTTGGTTTATTGTAGTTCAAATACATAAACTGAACAATCCCAACATTTCAAAATTAAACTTTAGAAACACAAGTTGAACATTCAAAACAGGGTATAGTTTACAGAACTGCCCAGCGGGGAATCCACAGTCTAATCCAGAAGTATGTAAAGATCGCCTCACCGTAAATAAAAGTGTGTTTGTACAACCGTCCTGTCCTCTCCGCTGCTGAGACCGAGTGTTGCCAACCTCAAGCGCTCATTAGACAAACCTCCACCTGGGCAGAGCAACCTGATTTCGCTGCTAACTCGTGGATCGGGTAAGGACCAAAGCAGAGCTGTGAACACTTTAACCTGGTCTCTCAGTCCTGGTTCTCCCCGCTCAGTTCTACCTCCGTCTTTAATGGATTTAGCTCCATTGACCGGGGCGAAAGCAAGCAGAGAACTGGGACTTGTGTTTCCAGAACACAGTTTTGGTAACCAGTAATTTAAGCTGTTGGAGAGCATTTTGCCTCCCCAGCCCGGACCGCGGGGACCACTCGGAAGCCGGTGGCAACACAGCACGAGTTCAAACCACCAGCGCGATCCCCCGTGAGACTTACACGCGTGACACCGCTCAGAACGGCTCCAGAGTCCCCTACTCGCACACAGACACTGCTCCACCCTGTGTGGAGCAACCGCACAGCCCCGCGCGGCCGGGTTTTTGTCAGTCACGCCCCGAAGAAACTCATAAATACCTTTAACGTGGGGTTTTTGTTGCTGGTTCCCTCCCCTCCCCCCCGCAACTAGAGACCATTTTATGTTCACAAATGCTGCTTCTTCCTCTGCTCCTCAGATGGTTTTGCAATATATTCACGGCAATGTATATGTATAAACCTGACAGATGGCTCATGCAAGCTTTTGATTTAACTGACACCCTCGGCTGAAGAGGATTTCATGACTATTTCGTTGTTCGTCTTGTCGGCTCTGAAGCTGTGGGCGGCGGAGGCGGGCCCCGACGGTCCAGGTCATCTACGTAGGACACGATGAGTTTGCGTCTCTCTTCTGGCACACAGTCGAGCACCAGGTATCGCTTGTCGTTCTGTAATATCTTCTCTACATCCTTCAGATGCTGATCTGACTCCTGGATCAACTTTTTGGATCTGAAAGCAAGCATAAGAGTTACCACCTGAGTGGTCCAGGAGCCCACGGGACGCCCCCGGAGCCCACTCTGTTCCCGGTGGTGCTGCTCCAAGCTCAGAGAAGCCGCTCAGAGAAAGCACGGGTGGAGACAGGGGAAAGGAGACGCAGGGGAAGGGTGCAGAGACCCAGGTAACTTCTTCAATGGGAAGATGCTCCCTTAGGTCAGGACCAGGCTCACTGACAGTGCCCTGTGCTCCGGATGTGAGGGCTGTGGCTTACGCTTGTGCTGCGCTAATTAAGCGCCTTGGAAGAACTTGTGTGTCTGTTCTGGTACAGCATGACACAAACTACCGCACGACACGAACAAATGCTAAAACCTAGAGGGGATCAAAACGAGCTTTAAGCATCTAAATGAGGCACATTCTTGGAATCTGGATGTGGGATCCCTAGATCGATCCAGCCTGGCTGGCTGACTGTCCCCACTGCAGCCACTCTGAGCGCTGCCAGTGACAGCAGCCCCACCTGGAACCAGAACCCCAGCACACGAGAGCCCGACTGTGTGGCTAATTAGGACCCAAAGAGCTGCATTTCACTGTCTCCCTTTTAAGGGAACTCGTGTTTCCGTCTGGAAACTTGCTTTGGTCCACACCAAGAGTCTGTACCAGCCTCGCCGCCCCCTGAAGCCGGGGGACAAAGCCAAGGCTCTGTGCATCTGCCCACTGGCACGGACTCCCTGCCAGCGGGACCCTCTCGCAGAAACCAGGCACAGCATTTATGTTTTCTTAAAGTTTCAGTGAAGCCACCGTTTCTTTGCTGTCTACTCCACAGCCCTGAAACAGAGCCCTCACCTCAGTGCCGATCCCTCCCGAGTCCGGGCCAGGCACTGACGCCAGCGTGAAGGATGGCCCTCACCACAAGTCGAGCCCAGCGCCCAGCAGCTCAGAGCCCAACGATCCCCCAACGCTGCTCCGAAGGCAAAGAGCCCCCACACCTCTGCTGGTTCGGTTTTCAGTACCTGTTCCCCAGCAGCAGCGATGTCATGGTAAAGCTAAAACAGCCTCCAGCTGCTGCAGATTCTTTTTTTTTTTTTGACACATTATGAAAAAGTGCAACAGACACCAGCTCACGCTGGGAGAAAAAACAGACCTCGGGTTGTTAAAACCCCCCCCGCGTTGCTACATTTTTTTTTTTTTTTTTGACACATTATGAAAAAGTGCAACAGACACCAGCTCACGCTGGGAGAAAAAACAGACCTCGGGTTGTTGCCTCTCATATGGAGAAGCGTAATACAGGTCCGTTGTGGCCGTGACGCCACCCACCTGTAGGTTATGAATTTGGTCTCCTTCAGCAGCGTGCGGAAGTCGGCTTTGGCGGTGATGTATTTGTCTCTAATGTACTCCTCAAACTCCCTCTGCTTTTTCTGGAAGAAGAGAGATGAGCTTGAACCACTGAATGCAGATGAAGTGCTCCATGCAACCAAACACACTCAACGCACGAAGCACAGCAGTCACATTTTCCCTTTTCTCTTACATTTTCAGTTTAAGGGTCTCATTTAACCGGCAACACCCCTGTTCATAGAGCAGGCACCGCCTGGGCACCGTTAACTCCCGTCCTGCGGATCCTGCACTACTCTGAGCGCACCTGCCATGCAAACCGCTTACCCTGTCACTCGAAGAAAATTTAATACATCTGGGGTCTTCTTTAATGATTTTTTTCACTTCTTTCCATGTCGATGTTAAAGTTATCTTTCAAAAAAAGAAAAAATAGATAAATTAGAAGAAAATCAGATTCTAAGAATACGGAATGTAAGTATTGCCACATCTTTTAAATATAAGCTTTTAAATATCTCCAAATCCACTGACAAAGTTGTGAATCTAAGTGTTGGGTTTTGACAATTTAGACTACTACTTACCACTACAATTTAGTATTTTTAACAAGATAATTTAATATACTTACTTTTCTTCAGTATTCTGAGAAGGCATTTTCAGATCAAAGTCCTCACTAACACAATTTACATCCCAACGTCTTTCTCTGCTACATATTTATGTGTACGAACGTGTTGTCGACCCAGCGCAGCGTTACGCATCTGTCACTCTACCCTGTCACACTAAAACCTGCCTGATGATCTCAAGCTCTTCTAACCAACACATGAAAAACGAGGTAGAAACGCTTGGGTCAGAAGGGAGCTGACTGAAGTGAGCACACAGCTGAAAGCACGGGACTCGGGAAAACCCCGCGGCACACGGAACAGGTGATAGATTTCCACAGCATTGCACAGAACAAAAGTCCAGATCCAGCGGCACAAGGTAGAGCACGAGAACGTCACAAGAGCTGAGCTTGGAAGGCTCGGCACTCATTCAGACTGGTTAAGGCGAGCGCACTGGGTGTCTGAAAGAGCAGGTGCCACCGAGCAAGAGAATCAAATAACGCAGTGCTGAAGAAATGTACCATCCTGCGGGAGGTAAAACCATCTCGGGTTAGAAGTGCAAATGTAAACGAACGGTATGTTAACCCACAACAACAGCCAAGGTAAACAGGTATGGAAATGTAATGCACAAACTGTGTTATGAAGAACAGAAGATGGGGGTGAAGCAAAGGGGCCCTGGAAATAAAAACAACCCGATCAGGTTGTGTGACAGAAAACCAGGAAAGGAAAGTCACGATGGGCTGGGAAAGACTTGGAGCGTGACTCTGCAGAGCTTTTACCGCTGAAGTTTCATCCAGAAGTTGCCTAAAGTGTTCCCTCTTCTTTTTGGTAAGTGCTTCGATGTGCTCGTTAAAGAGCTTCTCTTTCTCTTCTCTTTCTAGCAAGGAGCCGGATTCCCACCGGTGATCTTTGCGTAGAGTCCTTCTGGTGTCAGACCAGGACACGTCTGAAGAACGCACCTGAGCCAAAAGAGGATTTTGTAAACCATTTTTTTTTTTCTTCTACAGTTCACTGATGCTTCTTACATACTTCTTGAGGGGGTTTTGTTATTTCTTGTTTTAAGGTACAAATTAAAGACAAAAAACCCCAACAATCAAAACCAAACAGCTTTTAAGTCGGAGGCTGTAGCAGCTTTCCCACAAATACACAACAGGCAGTGGCAGTCAGGAATTACTTTGCCTCAGTTCAAATGCAGGTGGAGATGTCACCCTGACCTGGCTGAACATTCCCTCAAACAGAGAAATCCAGCACCCTCCTCCTCTGCGCATACCACACCCTGTTAACCATGAGTGGTCTAGAGGGGCAGCCTCAGCGGTGACGGTTTCCAAAGAGACACCAGGAGCTCCGCAGTGCCTTCTGCCCCAGAGCATCCTCCAGAAGCCTGTGCTTTGTGTTACGGGCTGTGACCACCAGACCAGAGGCACGAGCCATTGATAAACCCGTCCCCTTACAAAGACTGCAATCCTGACACGTGGAACCGAGCGCTAGTAACGCGTTCAGATTTCCTATCTGACACCAGGGAGCAGGGGCGTGGTGCACACACTGGTGAAACTCACTCTGCTAGTCCTGTCCTCTTAACAGGACACTCACGATGCAGGAACTGCTCCCTCACGGATTAGCTGGGCCAGGAGAACACAAAAATGCACAACACAGCAGAGAAACGGTGAGACAAAGGCACTGTGTTTGGAGCGTGAATCAGAGAGACAACTCAAATTTAAGGGGGACTGTTCCTGATGTTTGACAATTCCCATTCTCCTGCGGACACCCAGAAGTTTACAGTAGCCCAACTGACAAGCTGCCGTCGCCCGCGAGACTCCAGAGGAACACAGCAGGAGCCACGCTACCCACAGCCCGCCCGGGCCAGGCGCCAGCACAGGAACCGTAACCGCAAAGTCCTCTGCCAAGCAAGGCAGGGCTGCCAGCAGTGAGGGCAGGGCACTGGGGAGAAGACAACAGGATCCTACTTCTACATAAATAGAACTACAGATGCCTAAAAGTTTTTACATGGGGCAGCGGTCAGAAAAGGACTGCGCTGACACACCGAGAAAGGCTGTCCCCCTCTCACCATGTCCGACAGCAGCGCTTTGAAGTTTTGTATAGCTTCTTCCCGCTTGTGCTGCTCACGCTCCCGATCGATCTCCTTGGTTTGCTCCGAACGAGCTTTCTGGACTTCCCTTTCCCGCTCACGCAAGCTTGCCTCGATGCGAGCTTGTCTCTCTAGCTCCTTTTCTTTCTCGGAATCTAAATTCTGGAACACAAGAACAAACTTTTCTCAATAAAAACAATGCAAGGCCGTTCGTATTTTCATGAGGCAGGTCAGTACGGTAAAGGGGTATCACACTAATGGCATCTTGGAACAAAACCCTTCACAGTGATTTGGGATCTGTGGATTACACCAGCTATACCAAAGCACTGCAGGGTTTACACCGGGGAAAGAGGGGCTTGTTCACGGCGCTGATGATGGAACAACCACTCTTGGAGCGTGTGTCCTGTGCACAGCACGTACCTTGGCTATTTTCTCTATGTACTGTTTGAAAAGGTCTTCCCTCTGTGAAGAGCTATCCACTGCTTTGTACCGCGGATCAGTCTCAACTTTGTCCTTCACTTTGCTCCAGCGAGACTGACTGTCCAGGTGGTGATTAGCCAGGAGCTCAAAGAAGTCCATTTTGATCTGTTTTACAGGCAGAAACAGAAAGACAGTACTTGAGAAAGACATTTGGATACGCCGCAGTTCACTCTTACGAAAAAGGAGTCAACTTACCTCCATCAGAGGGAAGCAATTTAATAGCACACACCATTACAACTTAGAGAAATCACTAAAACTATGAATTTAGACAAAACTACATCTAGAACTCACTTCCCTCGGGACCACTTTGCTAAAGCAGATGCATTAAGAAGATCTGCTACATCTACGATCAACTATATTATTTAAAGAATGATTCCCCTGCACAGTTTCTATTACTTAACTTCAGTTTAAGCTTCTTTGAGTTTATATCCATCTCTCTCAAACTAAAAAGTTACTGATTCTACATTATAGCATTTTGCATATTAATTCTACAGAAGCTTTGCAGTTTAAAACAGGGCTCTAGACAAATCAAGCGTTTATGGATTCATCCTCCAAGTGTACCATCAACAGAGGGAAATACTTGGATCTGCTGGAAAAAAGCACTGTCTTAAGACAGATCTAACCAATAAAGCATTACCCTCGTATGGTAATTAAGTTTGTTACGTTTAAGATGGATATGCACATATATATGAAAGTTTAAGGAAACGTTTTCGTCTACTTTTTCAGTTGGAAATGGCACCTCTGTCCATACCAACAGCCATCACAGAGTGCTGGCAGAGATCAATCGTTTTATCTTGGGACAACAATGTTTTCACCCAAAGGGCCAGAACCAGCAGCTGCAGGAGCATCTGCTGCGCCTCTGTTACACCTCTTTTTCTGGGACAGATGATCTCCCAGCTCCTGCTGCACTCTAGATCCCGGGTATTTTCTCCTTTCTATTTCCTCACAAGTCTGGTTTGGCATTTAAGCCCCAGTCTCTCTGCAGCCAGGAGGCGAGGGGCTGGTTCTCTGGGGAACGACTCCAGGGACGCCCCACGCAAGGAGGAGCATGCCGCCTCCGCAGCACCCCAAACCCTCTGCACCCCAGCACGGACCCCTCTGCAAGGCCTGCTAGTTAAAATCCCAGGAGCTGCGAGAAGGGCTGGCCTTTTTGCTCCCTATCTCCCCTCTTCATCCCTTTAAAGAAAAGAAAACCACCACAAGCAGTTTAGCTGTGGAACGGGGACGTTCCTGAGGGAAGTGAGCAGATGGACAGGTGAATAAACTCTGGCTTGCCAGAGAACTGTCCCATCCCCTAAAAACATGTTTAGTTACAGAACGCAAGAACGAAATGACAATCAGAACCAACATTCTGCAGCCTTGACCACTGTAATTGTAGTTCTTCACAATATTAACATACAAACATAAAAGGCTTTGTAGGCTGTTCTTTCTTTACTATCTCAGTGGAGAGATGAAGGTAGTAAAGAGAGATTAGACGACACCTGCTTAGTGCCACTGGGAAGGTGCTCTACATCTACAGCACTATCACTTTTTCTTAAAAGTGGCTGAACAATATGCTAAGCAAACCATTTATTCATTGTAAATTGTTTCTAAACATCTTAAAGCATGCATGCAGTATCAAAAGTATGAAGCTTTCTAAGCCCTGGCATTAGAAACGCTGGTTAAGAACCCAGCCGTTCCCAGACGCTCCTACAGAAGTCTGTAAAGTAAGGGTCTCGGAGGAGCACTGCACGTGTGCGCGTCTGCTCCTCAGCGCAATGCTGCACCACAGCCCTGGCTGCAGCGAAACCAAACCCACGAAGACCACCACGATCTTCGGAAGATCCTTCTGCGGGAGCTGCCCCAGCCTTCTCGCTCTCTCAAGCCGTGGGCTTGCCCCTCTGCTGCTGCCCGGGGTGCCACCTGCGGCTGGGCAGAGAACCGGGAGGACGCAGCCAATTCCCTCCAGGAAAGACGAGTGGCACTGTCAGAACTTTAACGCTCTTAAAGCATGGGCTGAACTTCCGACACCTGCAGCGTTGACAGGGCCACTGTCGCCACTGGGGATTCAATTACAAAAAAAGGTGAAAAAAGGTCTCAAAAAATTGAGTCAAACACATCTCACCAAGGCATAATCTTTTACGATCACAGCTCCACGGTGCTGTGAGTTTAGTGTGCGTAAACAGCAACTGGCTCGACTGAGGGGACGTTCGGTAAGAAAACTGTCAAGGGATGGTGCTCCGGGATGGAGGGGACAGCCACCAGCATGGTGGGCTGCGGGGAGCTGGCAGCCGAACGCTTCCATACGTCCGCGTGAAGGGGACGTCAGGTGGACGGCTCGGCTCAAGGACATGGAACGATGCTGGGACAGCACGTGAGCAGCTGGGTCCATGTCACCGGCTCAGTCCCCACCCCAACACCCTCAAACCCTCACGTCCTGCTCATCTCTGTCACCCAAGCAGTATTAGCTTTGTATTCGCTCACTGAAATGAGCCACGTGAATAAAACCGGCCATTGGGAAAGCTGGCTGCTCCACACCACCCCATCAGCCGTAACTCAGCGAAGCAAAATCCAGCCCATCTATAATTTAAAACCCTTACGTTAAAGATTTCTGTAAGCTGATCCTCCCTCAATACAGATTTTGGACTTTTAAAACAGGCTGAGAAAGCTTCAGGTTAAATGTCTTAAATTTTCTTTTATGTTTTAAGCACTTTCAAAACCAAAGGAAAACAAGACTGACAATATTTCAGGTGTATTTAGAAGTTTTTTTTTTTTTTTTTTTTTGGCAGTTAACACATTGCAGGTATAACTCTCATCACTTCACAAGGAAAAAGACTAAAAAAATGTAAAGTACCGGAACTGCGGGAGGCTAAAGTCACCACACAGAGATACCAATTCTTTCCTCACTAGGGAATCCCATAATATTTGCGTGTCAGTGATTGACAGCTGTCAGACTGAACTGATTGACAGGCCGCACAGCACATAACTGTAAAGTCTATCCACTTGTTATAAAACAGAATACATAAAATGGTTACAAAAGGCTTTTGGAGAAAAAAAAAACATTATTTCAAAAGCAAACAAACACAATCTCTCTTAACTTTTCAACTTTAGAACAATCATGCAACAACAAAACATTTACTTTTTCTAACTCTTGACCTGCACTATTAAGGTGCAAGAATGCTTTAGCATTCCGTATGCATAACGGAAATGCAGTATGCACGTCTAGAACTACATCAGTTCTCCTCTGAAAGCACAATCATTTATCGAAATATCAGCGATAAATCAACATTTGAAAAAAACAAAGTACAGAATCAAATTAGGTCAGAGCACCCAGATGTAAACAAATACACAAATCTTATTGAAATTGTCCCCAAGCGTAACCCGTCACTCAGCACTTTTCTTGTCTGTAAGCATTCTTAGCAGGTGAAATTTGCAATAACTATACTACAACATACATCTTGCAGACTTTAAAATGTCTAAAACGATCAGGCTTCAGAGGGAGGTTCTGCACTCGCACACCAACCACACGGGGACACGGCAGGAGGTGGCGGCCAGCCCTGGTGATAACATGCGCCGCCACCTCCCCGGCAGCCAGCTCCCCGCTACCGACAGCGCGGGCAACGGCACTCGGAGTTCATTAATCTTTAATGGCTGACCTTTAACTGTAATAAGCGGCAGTTTATATGTAAGATGCATTTACCGAGGGATTAAAGAGTCACTACAGCGCTAGCTCTCCGATGGAAACAGGAGAGAGGGGGGCTGTCTGAAGTGTGAATGGAGGATTCTACAGAGAATTTCAAGTTCTTGCCGCCTCCACTGAGAAAACAGAGAGGGGATGGCCAGTTCTGGGGTTTCCAGCCAAACAGGGTAAGAGTCCTTTTCCTTTTAATGCTATGGGATAATATAACTTTAAAAAGAAAAAAAAACAGCCCAGGCATTATTCCCATGGAGAATATAATGGGGTTTCCAGCCAAACAGGGTAAGAGTCCTTTTCCTTTTAATGCTATGGGATAATATAACTTTAAAAAGAAAAAAAAAACAGCCCAGGCATTATTCCCATGGAGAATATAATGTTACTTGCTCACGTACATGAAAAAGAAGTGTGATTAAATAAACCCAGCTCCGCCAGTAAAGGGATGTGAGTTCTCCTTTACATACTCTTACAGTCAGTTTAGCTGCAAACTCAGAACAGTCAGAAAGACCAAAAGGACACCCGGGGAGGTTTACGCTGTAAAGCCTCTATGGAAAGAGAAGGACCATGTCTCAGAGAGGGCTCCCTGGAAAGCGAGCACTGGCCGTGTCCCACCTCACACAGACTCACACCATTCACGCTACTGGAACTGAAGAAGTCACCTTACCTTCTCACCTCGGGTCTTCGAGTCTTCTTTTTCCTTCTTTCTTGCCGCTGTGATAAACTCATTAAACAAGGCCTCTCGATCTTTCATCTTTTCAATTGCCTTGAATCTCGAGTCTTTAGCATGCTTGGCTGCAAACTCACTAAAAGTAGTTCTGCAACAGAATGGCAAGTGAACTCATTT
>NW_010418114.1:4281-21359 GCF_000710305.1 Buceros rhinoceros silvestris | reverse complement strand
AGAGGAGTGTTTCTGCTGCTAGAAAACATGCCAGAGCACCGTTTGAAAAAATAAAAAGGCAACGTCCTGAGGTCTCACTCTAGAGGTGCTTGATCAATGAAAGGAGTCAGGTTTAGGCACACACATGACAGGTACTGTTAGAGACTTACAGGGGGTGATTGTTGGTTTGAATGCAGCTACCTGCAGAAGGGCAGGTGTAGGAAGAGAGATTACAATGCAACCAAGGAGAAGAAATGGAAAAACTCAGTTGTCTACAAAAATCTTCTTTTTTGTGGGTGAGCAGTTCAGCCACCAGCCTGTCCAGGTATTTCACAGCTGTCAAACTGAAAATTTTACGTGCATTCACTTGCAGCCAAACCATGCTAAGAGTTCACCAAGAGTTCGCTATCAGTCCCTACAGAGCACTGGCTGAATCAGTTTTTCCTCCTACATCGTACAGCCTAATCTTAAAACACACGGAGCTGGAAATATTTAAGCACTATGGGCAGACGCAGCAACACTGGCCTTTCAACCCATCATCCCCACAGTGTCTCCCTGACTGTTCTCTCACCTCCAGGGCCAGATTCCAATCTGTGCAGTAGATACAGTACTGCCACTTACCTCGAAAAAAACCACTACTGTGCTTTTTCCAAGCTCTGATGCAAATCTGGCCCCAAGAATACGTGAGACACTTATAATCATACGAATGTTTTCATCACAGCATGGAAATAATTAGACTTGGAAAATCCAGCCTACTGTTGCTGTAGGGTAAATTGAAACAAGAAGAGAATTTGGTAGCTTATTCAAAAAGATTAGAAAGTGAATGTACAGCTATATTGAAGAACAAGAGCTGTTTAAGTGAAGTGGAACACAAACTCTTAAGCATGTTGGACTGAGATAGATGATAAAAAAACCAGTCTGGCACTCACAGAAGTACAGCAATATCTTTAGACAAACACTGAAACCAGAAGACAAAGGATAAGATTAAGCAAGACAGTATTTCAGCTGGAACTTCCTCCCCACCCCAACCCATAATCAGGTAAGAGTCAGTCCCAATATGACACACTGGAGATATCTTGGAAGCTGAGGATACTGAAACCACCATAATAATCCACGTTAGTCTCTGAATTACATATTAAACTTCTTACTGATGAACTTTTTCTTAAAACATTTCCATGCCTCCATTCTGCCAGCCTACTACTGTCGAAACTGCTGCCCTTATTAAGAGAGCAGATGGGTGTTTTGAGTAAGGGTTATTCATCAGATGTGAATAAAAGTTAACTCTGGCTTCCACCAGTTTTTCAAAATGGGTCACTGAAAAAAACCTAAGCTGAAGTGGAACGGATGAGTTATTTCACTGTAAAAGAATTCATGCCAGATCAGCCAAGAGAAGCTGAAAGAGAAGGCCTTAGAGCTCATCTGGTGACAAGACGTAACTCATGAACTCTGTGTGAGAAAGCTGCGAAACAAGCAATTCTAGCAATGAAACCCTGGATGTTAGTAAATTCACTGTAACACCTCGGTACTATCACTGCAGGGAGGTCTGAATGCCTGTATTAAAGCAACCAGAACATTCTATCGTATTATTATTATTAACATACTTTGTAACCAGAAGAACATCCCTTCAGCCCCCTCCAAACTGAAGAAAGTACTTCTCAGAGACCACTAATATCCTTAAGGGTTATCAGAGAAAACCTGTGGTGGATCATGATCCATCCCACAATCTCGACCCCACGATGGGGATTTCTTCAACTACGTAAATCATAAATCACAGGTTCTGTTATTCCATGGGTTAGGTGAGTACAAAGTCAAAGAAGATTTCCACAAGATCTGATTATTTTTCTCCTCTTTGCCCACGTTGAAAGAGGTTAACCTACCTAATAGCACCCAACATACTTCATTCTAACGGAGCTTACGCACACAAACAGGAAAGAAGCTCCTACCTCGGATTAATCTTTGCTTCTTCCATCATTTTCTTGAAATCCTCCTTGGCCTGCATTATTTTGTTTTTCTTCTCCTTGCGCTCTTCCTCTGCTCGCGTTTTCACATACTGATCAAATACCTACAAAAACACCAGTCACTGACAAAACCCACCCAAACCTGAAGCCACGTAACTCTAGGCAGGAGGGAGCAAACACCCCTTTTCTTTTCTCCTATTTCCTTTACTCTCACCACAGAACTAAGCGAGATGAGGTAGAACGAAGGGTTAGGGACCTTTTGTATTTGACTACGCAAATTACTCCAATCTGCTGAACACGTAGTGTACGATACATGTACTGTATCGGAACACGAAGCAGAGACCTGTGAAGCAGCCTCTTACACACTCCTCTCACGCTGACGTTTTTCTGGCTCACATTTAAGACAGCAGACACTTCACGTATTCTTCAAGTTCTCCATTCTCCTACATCCTCTTGAAGGAAAACCTTCTGGAGTAAGAATTTGCTTAACAATAAAAATGTGCTGTCGTTTGTTTCCCCCAAACGCTATTTTTTTAATGAATAGATTATTCATTATGGCACTATTCTGAAGAGGTACTGACAATTCTGACCATTTCATGTGGGTTTGTGAGCTCTCTGTATGTGCAACTCTCATGGTGTTAAAATATTAGATCTTCCAACCACAGGAAAAATAACAACTATTAGCTCAACTTCTTTTCTTGCTGGCTTCTTCCATTTTCAGACAAGCCCTAATCATAACAAAGGTCCCTTTCCACACTCAACAGTCGGGACGGAGAGCAGGAACAGAAACAGCAGTCTGAGGATTAGATAAAGCCTGTAGTAGCTGCGTCTGGATGGGGAGTAACTTCTTTTTTACCTGTTTTCTTTCTTTCGGGTTGAGAAGTAAGTAACGAGGATCAAAAACTATCTTGTGCAGCTCCTTCTCCCATGTTGAAAAAGCAGAGACCTTTAATTAAAAACAAGTCAGATTTTAACTAACGGTTAAGTTTCCTCAAATATACAGAAGTTGTGCAGCTTTGCTAGAAAACTACAGGACACTCGATGAGAAGAGCGAAACAAACTCATCCCAAAGTTTTCACTACTAGTGGGCGATGGAGGCTGCCACAGCGTGTTTCAACACTGACTGGCTCTGCAAACACGACGGACGTATCCATTTTCAGTGGCAGCTTTCAACTGGGTAACTCCTTGAAAAAAGTTAAAATAAACTGTCTTGATACCGCTTAACTGAAGTTACTTAACTGAACTACTGCTGTAATTGAAACATTCTTTGAAATATGGAGTCTCATACCAAATGCATCTGTTAAGCAGAGGAATTGTTCTCCTTACATAAAGCACAGCGGGTTCTGAATTTCGAAGAATTGAGACCTCTGCCTGAACCCCCCCTCCCTCTCCCCTTCTCTCCACCCAAACACACAGACACACACACACAGACTTCTCTGACCCCTCTTTCTAGAAGCATGTCCTTGAATTGTTTCATCCGAGCCTCCAGTGGGACAATGGCTCTCTCTCGAGCGGCTTTAATTTCAGCTTCCATAGCAGCCTCCTTCTCCGAATCAATATCTTTGTTATCGTCTTTCCTGAAAAAAATTACACATCCAGTATAGCTTGAGAAGTAACATGGCAGGCCTGGGGGTCAGGAACTGGACTACACTGGGACAGAATGGGTACAGCCGTGACCGCAGGAGCGTGGGCTTACAAACCACGAAAGCCCTTCTTTGAGACTCCAACCTGAATGCTTTCAAACCGAAAGAGCTCGAGAACCACAGTACTCTCAGCAACCAACTGCAAGAAGTCGGCGCATTCTGGATGTATTCAGTGGTCTTGCCAGATGCGCAACAGGTTTTGCTTTAATTGCTCTAATTTTCTCATCTCCGGCTGAAGTCAACTAGGCTCTGTGAGGAGTCACTGGCTCAGAGAGTCAGTCCAAATCGAGACCCCCTTACAACGCTTCAGCGGAAAACATGTAACGGGAGGGTTGCCTTCACGGTTCAGAGCACTACTGGAAACACTGTGCTGTCTGTCGGTTTATCTGTACTAAGAACAAACGCATGCCGTCCCAAACAAATTCCCAAACGAACTGCAAACAAGTTTATGATCATCCCTAAGAGCAAGCAGTAACAAACAGAATAGTAAAACCGCTTTCAAAACAGCATCAGTTACTCTGACCATAGCGAGGCATATCGCTTCCAAGAGCCAAAACAGACCAGAAGACCTCAGCAAGGCACTTAACCCTTTATAAGTGAACCAGAGTAGTCACTGTGAAAATCTAGATGGTTGAACTTTTCGACAACAAAATCTTGTGCACAGAAATTATCAGATTATTCCAGATAAACTGTACTCAGAATATTGCTTGGGTTCACCAACTTACACCACTTATTCCCATTTCAAATGGTTTAAAAAGGAAATGCTATTTCCTCCATACGTGAACCTCAGCTATCTCAGAGAAATATCGAACACCTGAAACAGCAAACGGCTGATGATTGTCTTCACCAATCCTATCAGTTACTGCTCTTCCCTGCTGAGTATAGCAGCACACAGCCCGCTCAGAGGAAAAGCTTCCTTTACGTTATCTACACAGACCACTTAGTATCGACAAAGCAAACTTACTTGCGCTTTTTAATTTTAATAGGCTCATCTTCGTTTGCATCCTCTGTAGATTCATGCTCTTCTCTGACTGTAACAGATTTCAATAACACTTCAGATGTTTTATTTACAAAACGTTTGTAATTTACAAATGAAACCTTGTGCAAAGCCAGAGGACAACTGTGCAGCAATAGGTGTGCTGACAAAGGAGAGGTGGTTTTCAGTCACTTTCAGAAGAACACGATGGGAATTTGCTGGCAAGACTAAGAGACTTGGGGCCAGCTTTGGATTTAAAATGACAAACCCTCACCTCTTATTTCAAGGGAAAACCACCGCAGGCTAAGCAGTCTAATGAAGCTCGCTTGGACCTCCTGATTACCTGCTTGCACTTTGCTCTCCCCCAACCACCAAGCCCATGTGTCATCCCAGGACCATTCGCTAGAACTCAGGCCAGAAAGAAGTCTCCTCTCAGGAGCCTCTTCAGCATTCTCTGCTCTCAGCAGCTGTTTCCAAAACTGTATTCCAGTTGACGTTCTCCAAGTTAAATCCTCTTCCGAGAGAGCCCATTTGTACATTATGATTAACCTTTTCTGGCCCCCAAATTCCTCTTGCTTATAAACCAAACAGGCTCTTTTTTTCAGCCAGTAAAGACTGCAGGCTTTTTCAGCCTGTTGCCATTCAGGAAAAAAATTAACCTTGTTAGTATCCACCTTCTTCAATAGCCTGGTTTTTTCCAAAGGACTCTACAAATCTGCATTCCCACCAGCCTTCATAAATTCCGAAGATTTATACCTTTTTCAGTACATCCTTACATTTCTCACTTATTTAAGTGTCACTAGCTCTGGAAATCAAGACAAAGTAAGTTGTAAGTTAGATTCAGACTTCATAAGAAGGCAGTAAGATTGCTCTTACTAAGTTTTTTTCCTTCTTCCATTCCTTTCTTGTGAGGAGGTTCCTGAATAATTTTGTCCACATCAGCTCTTCCAATGAGGTCATCTGGTCGGTCCCACATGGACAGACGTGTGGTAGGGTTATAGAAGAAAACACGCTCATCGCCGGTCCACACCACACACCTAGAAATTGAATGGTGGGACAGGAAGACTTGTATTATTATTGTTAATTATTGTATTATTATTATTTGTCTTCACACCTGTCACCACCCTGAAAGACTGGAGCAAGGGTAACGGTGGCAGACAGGTCCAGGTTACACCTGGGCACAACTGCCAGACATCCCTGCTGCCCAGCCGGGATAGGGGATCACTGCTTGGCTCTGCCAGCAGACTTGAGATGGAGTTTTTAAAGTGCTTTTGTCAGGAGTTGCAGCATACTCAGTTCTTCTCTAGAAAAACATTTTAGACAACTGAATGAGTTTGGGATAAAAAGTACCTCATCTCTTCCATGTCCTGCAAACTATGAGAAAAACCACCTAATGATCCTGCCAGAATTTTATAAATGATGGGATGAAAGAACCACAGAGATCGTTTGAAGGGAGACAGTTTCACATATCAAACATTAATAAAAAGAGCATCGATGGCTAAACAGCAAAAGTGAACAATACCCCTTTCCCATCGGTAAGAATTTTACCTTGGTCACCCAAACGTACAAGGATGACTTTTACACAAGAGTAACCTCATCAGGACATGATACACTCAGGCACCTGAGGAGCATCTATGCCAAGTTAAAAAAGCCACAGAGGACTCTTCAGGCCAGCAGCCACATCTATCCATTCCCCAGGGCATGAGAGCAAAAAAAAGTCCAAGATGGTTTTTTTGGCCAGCATTTCACACGAGATCAGGAGGAACTGATGGCAGACGAAGGGGGCTGAGATAGGGGATCTCCACTGCTAACTCACAGGAACGCAGCCAGCGTGTGGCAGAAAGGCCACACGCACACCAGTGCACACCTCGAGTACTGGCACAGCATGCACAGTGTTGGCTGGGGGAATCCAACGTCACTTGGGACAGGGGCACACCAAGAAGAGGACCTTCACACACTATTTTGTTCTAGCCACCCAGCAACCTTCCCGGTGGCTGCAGGGAACGATGTTCCAGTCCCGCATTACGGGCCACAGGGAAAACCGCTACCTACCACGGGGTTCCTGGAATAGGGGTCGTGGCAACCGGCTTGGCCTTCTGAGCTGCTTTTTCTTCTTCAGTCATTTCTTCCTCTTTCGGCTCCTCAAGGAAAACGCAAGTTACAGGGCTCAGGCAATGACAGCGAGCTAATTATTTATTATAAAGTAACTAACTTGTATTAAACATGCAAAAGCATTTTGAAACAATGCTAACGAACAGCTCACAATTACACTTCATCTCACAGGTGAAGCAGCAGCACTGGAGTCTCAACAGTAATGGCTATTCAAAAGCCTCTATTCAGAAAAGCTTTATTAGGCGTTTGCTTAACTTCTGACTTCAGTGAAAGCTGATTTAAACGCCTCCCCGGGTCTGCACGAGTTCTCGAATCAAGGCCTGAACATAGGGGCCAGGGTGTAGTTTCTCACAAAGAAATTTTAATTTATTCTTTAACTTAATTCACTTGAAAATGAGACCCAGAGTATGAAACAGTCAAAAATCTGCAATTCTGTATTAGAAATAAGCAATCTAGCAACTACCTCAAAGGGAAACAGGGTGGAGTGGCAATAAAAACCAGCAACTGAATTCTGTGCTTTTGCCTACTAAGCTACACAGAAGTTCACAGAAGTCAGTGCAAAAGCTCTAATTTTTATTCAAACAGCATCTTCAAGAACCGCTTTCTCAGCATGACAAGAAAAAAGTTGATTTTGTTGACTGCAAGAAAAAGCTATTATAGATTTCAAACATTCAGGACAAGTTTTGTTTTTGTGAACACCTTAAAATCAGCAAGAGAACGTCACGTCTATGTAATTAATTTTTTCCATGTTCCTTCTAATTTCTTAACTCACATACTCTGTATTTTTGTTTTAAATCTCCTTTGTTCCTTATGCAGAAAAAGGGAAAATAAAAAAAGCTACGAGACCAAAAAGGCAGGCTTTCAAAATCACCCTGGGAATGTAAGAACCCAAGTTACTAACCGTGTCTCCCATCAACATGCCTGCCCTACAGATGAGGCCACACCTCTAGCATGTGGGATTCAAACCGGCAATATGACTATTTGGTTGCAAGGTCTTTTACCTCCTTTATAAGTTCTTTTATAGGTTCTTCTTTTGGCTCTTCTTCTTCTGTCTCCATCGGTAAAGGCTCCTCCGTAGGTTCTTTAATTGGCTCTTTAATCTTCTCTTCCATTTTTTCTAGATAAAGATAGATGGTTCCTTAGTATTACTAAGAAACCGTTATAGAACCACGAAATTTTTTTTATCAGTATGATTTTCTAAGCACAACAGCAAAACAAAACTTATTTTTAAGGTATTTTCACGACTTTGTGTCCTCCTTGGGCTTCACAGTGTCTGCTTATACACACGTGATTATCTGCTGTGCCAGCAGCTGCTTGGAAGTGGAGAACGGAGCACCGCACGGCCGCCTGTTCTTTGGAGAGGCCAAGTGAGGCGCACCCGCAGGAAGAGCTGAAGCACCAACAAAAAGATGTTCTCACCTCGGTAAGAAGATGACGTATTATCTAAACCTTGCTGCCTAGACAGATGGGCAGTGGTTGAACTAACTGTGTAAGCGTTCTGGATCCGTCTAACCAAACGTGGCTTGTAGCTGAAAAATTCAGCAGACAATAAAAGGAAGAACTATTTGGGTCCAACTGCATTCTTTTTCCTAGAAGACTTTATAAACTGAGTCAAAACCGCAGGATTTTTGCCCCTCCTTTCTTATTTATGATACAAGAACAATTTCCCCCTGATAAAACAACACCCATGGGTAAAACGTGGATTCAGAGAACCACGACTCACAGAACAGGACCAGGATACAATTTCACAATGAGGACAGGGGGAGGTCATTTATTTTTTCCTCATGATCCAAATCTGTTTAAATACTTAGAAATTTAGCATTTCAACGATCTTCATTCTTTCCTAGTTAGCAGTCTTTAGGTAACTGAATTTCCCCCTCGCTTTCTATCTTTCTGCTATCGGGATCTTCTCAAACACGTGGGTTCGTGAAGTACTTTCCAGTGGAGCGGAAACACGCACTTACCCGAGTGTCACAGGACTGGGACGCACCTCCAAAACCAAATACTCTTATGATACAGCGGGAGACAAAGAAACTGTGACTTTCAGACTCAAGACCAACTCAAGTGGATACTTAAAATCAGGATCTCAAAATACTCTTAAGGGAGATAAGGGATTAGAAACGTTCTTCACGTCACCATTAATGCTCTAAGCAATTTATCTACTATACGGCTGTATTGAGACCCAGAAATAGCACCTTTTTCTTTCAGCTCTTGGGGCTTCTCCCACGTTGACTCCAGAGTCCTGTTGTTGTAATAGTAAGTCTTCCCATCAGCAGTTTTGTACTCTGTCCACTCAGAGACCGCAGTGGCTCCGGCCAGCGAGGCGGGGGAGGCGGCGATGGCGACCTGGGGATGGATCATAGGTACAATGGGAGGGGCCATGCCTGGCAGGACACCTGCACGACGGGGAAAAAGAGAAAGAAAAAAGGGAAAACGGAAGAAAACAGTAAGTGACAATGAAGCTCTTGAGAACCAAAGCTAACACTCTACTGAGTTCACCGACAGGTAATCAACCGATAACACAGCGATATAAGGGCTGCTCTCAGAGTTCATCACAAAGCAGAGCATTGTTACTGAATCTCCTCCCTGTGTTTCACAGTCAGCAACGACCACATTACCAGGCAAATTAGAGAGCTTTTTATTTTGAGTAATGTGTAATTCTGCACAGCACAAACCTTGTTAGTGATTAGACGTTTGCTTTAATACTTGAAAATTAAGTGCTCTGTTTATTAAAGTCTTTATTAGATCTCTATAGCAAATAATTATTTAAAAAAAAAATCAATCTACTCCACTGTTTCTTTTTTATGTCATCTTACGAGATATTCCTACTGCTCTTGAAAAAAGACAACAGTGGCTTGAATTTCAGCCATGTAATTGGAGCAGAACTCTGATAAATCTTAAATCCTGACTTTAAAAAGTTAGCATTAATTCAGAGCCTTGCGTAGAAACTGATGAGAATTAAATAATTTCAGATTGTGTGATGGTTTTGTTTAGTGCTGCAGACCAATTGCAAAAAACATTTCATTCACATCCTGAAGCAAAATGGCAAGTAAATACCCAAAGGTAAGAAAGCCAGAATGCTGCACCATCCTATTATTTCTCTACTCCTCCCAGCAGAATGGATATACTGGAGAGATTTTGAATGGCAAATTCTAGAACATCAAATTGGATAGGACTTGAACTACGAGATCGTAATTTTGAGCCTTTAACATTTAAACGTTATATAAAATCAGTCTGTCTCAGTAACAGAAAAGTACATGTTACGCATTGCCATAAAGGGTTCTCAGTAAGCGACCTCTTAAACCCGCAATTTGAAATAGAATCACACCAAGACGCACAAACACGCACACCAACATGCGAGCACAGTCATGTCACTACACATGTGGAAGTAGGGAAAACAAAAATCCACACACAGGGAACTGGTAACTAAGAAGTATGGGCATGGAGAGATCCACAGTTATTACAGAACTCAATGGTTACAGGAAACCATACTGCGTCGTTTGTATTAAATCAGCTAACACTAAGGGTTACTTGGGAAAGTTACTTCCTGGCCACATGTGATATTTGCATTTATACTGGTTTTGAAAATAAAGTATATATATTCATTCGATTGGGGAAGCAAATAAATAAATAAAAGATAAACAACAACATTCACTACCATGCCAACTTACAGACAAAACGAACTAAGATGGGTTTGAAAATTACCGGTCTTGGTGGTAGCGACTGTCTTTACATACGGGCAGCTGACTATTTGCATCATTGCTACACCTGCAAAACGGATAAGCAAGCATGTTGGAAAGCTGCCATTGTACGTCAGCTACCACGGGGTCTGGGGGCTACCGACCTCCTGCCACAATTTGGGGTGCCGTTCCGGCTGGCGAAGGGAAAGCCTCCCGGCAACAAAGCGTCAATGACTTTTGCTCCAACGTTTTATGCCAGATCGAATATCAAACTAGTTTTAAGCTGCTGCAACAGTTTCTGCCTACATTAAACCAGTTGTTTAGCCATTTATTGGGACGTCATTAAAATGAGAAAAGGGGTTTTGATGAGGACTCAGGGGTTTAAGTTCATTCCACTGGGCTCTCCTGGCAGGGCAGTGCCATGGGACAATCCTCTGAGGGCCTTCGCTCAGAGAGAGCTGGCGGGGAGCAGCAGCACAGCAGTCTCTGCTGTTTCAGCCTGCTGCTGCGTTTAGAGAGAGAGAGCAAGAGCAGAAGGACGGACTGAGACTGGCACAGCGTGGCAGGGTGAAAGGCAAGTTCAACCCGCAGGGAGAGCTGAGGCTATGGGAGTCATTACAGGAAGGCTGGAGGTGGAAGAAAAGGAGAAAAGAGAAATAAAAGCAATGAAGCTGCAAACAGATGGACACGAAGCCGCACTAGGTCAGTGGCAGCAAACATGTCCTTTATTTTTCATTATCAAGAATGTCATGAGCTGAAAACCGCTCTAAAAGCGGCATACCCAGCCCTCAATGAGGGCATCAATCTTCTGCTCTCCAGCTCATTAAGGAATGACAGAAAGGCCACAAAGAGGAAAGCACCTCAACCTCTTGAATTAGACACAAAATTGAGTAGGAAATTAGACAGAGGTAAGGGGACACATTTCCAAAACCCTTCATTTTAGGGTGTGGAAAGAAACTGTAGTTGTCTCTATGTTGGTCCAGTCTGGACACTCAGAAAACGAAATACTTCAGGAACTTCCCCTTAAATGGTTTCAATTCCATCACCTGAGGTTGGAAGTCCTCCAGCACAAAGTGAAATTAAACCCCTGTGTTTATAACCAGAGTAATTTATATTTTTATTAGAGATCTAGTATGAAAAGCAAACAAAAATATTGCCAATTTATTATAATAAAATATTAGCGAGAAGACAGAATTGTAATGTTCTTAAGTAATAATTTCCATGAAAGAATCCAAAACGAATTTTAAAAAGTATTAATTGAGACACAAAACCATTGATTCAAACAGCACTGAATGAAGCTTTTGTCTGAATTTGGGGGGGGGGTCATGTAATGAATGAATCTGAAAATTCGTTTTGTTAAGGAAGTTACAGCATGTCTTACAACCAGGTCAGTATAAATAATGCCATCTGCGGATCACTGGAATTAGAGGTGCTGCAGCGCAGATAAGACGTGGCAAATACCCAAGCTCGTTCCTCTGCCAAGTTCGTTCTTAAACATACAACTGACTTTTAACATATGAATTAAGAGAAAGCAGACTTACTTTTTAAGATCTCAGATTATGAGATGTCACTAATCAACTCTTCCCCCGTTCCATCTCGCTATAGCACGATACGGAGATGAACTTCGCAATCCCACGTCAGCGGGGCTGTGCGGCTCTCCGCTAACCCCAGAGCGGTCTGGCCGACAGCCCAAAGTGGTACTCGGCAAAATGTCATCAACCTCTCCGACCTCACCCTGTACTGCCATGAAGTAATTTTGACTTCTCTTTTGTTGCTTGTTACTGTAAAATACTTTTAAAGGTTTCCTTTTCTTTTACAGCGTTTATAAACCATGGTTTATAAACCAACTCAAGCCAGAATGAGCTGAAAGTAGATTGATTTTATCCTGTAATCAGGCAAAATGACAACTGAGTCTCGTTAGCGAGTGCACACCTCACTGCCAGGGGTCCCTCCTCTGTGTCACGGGTTCCACCCGAAAGGCTCATCTAGCTGTGAGGACAGGAGAGGCCGGGTCTAAGACTCGCTACAGGAAAGGCCTGACGGTAATAACTTCCAAAACCGAGTTTAAGAAGAAGAACAATGCCTTTGCTCTGCCTTTCCTTCTGCAGTGCGCCACTCGCAAAGCTTACTGACCGAGAACTCAGGGAAAACACAGCCCAGGCACGCAGACCGGGGCACCTGCTTCCACAGGCACTTCTCTACCACCCTCACCAGCCACAGTCCAGCCGGCAGCTCGCGTGTCAGCAGACCATGACACCCTTCAGAGGCAGGTAGGGACGCTCCACCCTCTGCTGGTCCCTTGCTAGCAGCGGCAGAAATTGCCATCAAGGACATTCAGCTGCCCACCTTTAAGGCTTAACCTTTTCTACTGCTCTTCAGACCCCACAAACACACAGACACCAGAGTTCTCCTCTGTCCTGTACCCGCTTTCTGTTCAGCCCTGAATGTCATGATCGCTTCTGTCTGCCCAGTTATTTTAGACTGTTCTAAAAGCAGAGGCAACTAGAAGCTGGTGCTCTTCTAG
Source organism: Buceros rhinoceros silvestris (assembly GCF_000710305.1). Taxonomy (NCBI): domain Eukaryota; kingdom Metazoa; phylum Chordata; class Aves; order Bucerotiformes; family Bucerotidae; genus Buceros; species Buceros rhinoceros. The sequence continues at coordinate 8,487 of NW_010418114.1, read as the reverse complement.
CTAGCAGAGCTAACAGCCATGTTAACTACTACTCAGACGCTTATATCCTTTACCGAACGTGTTCTAAAGGATCACTTTTCATCCAGCCTCTAGAATGGAAGATAAGGGCCTCCCTTGACACGTGCTGGACCGAGGGGTTAAAAAAACAGCGGAAAGAAGTCACCTTGCTGGTCCTGTACAGAGTCAAAACCAGGAGGATGCTGCTCAGAGCTGCTGCTTTGTAGTTCTGAATCAGAAATCAACTAGCACAGCCTCAAACCTTCCTTCACAACAGAAAATCACCAGCTCCTGGCAGGAATCTAGTGCTGCTGCACACCGACAAACATGATTTACCTCGGGCAGGAGCAAGACCTCAGCCCTATCTGTGCGAACCAACCACAGCAGGGAAGCCCGGAGTGGCTTCAGTGGCACTTCAGGAGGGGCCCTGCAGAATTACCAATAGCAGTCAAGTCCAAAACTTTACCAGCCTAAAACTACTTCCTTAAGTAACTAAATATTTTATAAAAACTTAGGAAAACACCATTTACCCAGGTACTAGTGAGCTACCACCTAAGATTCCTTCTCGATGGTCTTTTCATCTAAAGCCTAAAATAACCCCGGCATCCTGAACGCCTTCACCACGGTCCTCAGCCCAAACCCCAACACTTTGGGTCCGCATCCAGCACCACACCTGAGAGCTGCAAACCCAGAGACCTGCAAATACCTGATATCTCTCAGGGGCAATGCATCTGACTGGCAATTTTTCCTGCTCATAAATATACTATTTTCTTTTAATTTATTTTGGCTATAATCCATATCCTAATAGATATTTATTTACTTACAAGACTTAAGGTCTAAATCAAGCAAGTAGAAAAAAATTATAGCAACACTGTATAAGTAAAATATAGTGCTGCCCTGTTCTCAGAGTCACACGTGGACTCTGACCAGAAACCCACTTTTTTTTAACAGAATAGACATATGCCATGAGATTAAGAAGCGTTTAGTGCAATTCTTGTATTTTCCAATCATCTAAAAGAAGATTTACATGTTTAAATGCAGCTTTTTTCTGATACAGATATCAAAGAACTAGAGGCAGAAGTCAAAAAATTTCATGTTCTCTGTTAATTAAAAAGTCTGTCTGCTGACCCTGAATTCTTTCAAAACTACTCTGAGCGGAGAGGACTCAGGCAAGTTCCGTACACAGTGGACACATGAGTGCAAACAAATTGACAACATGGACATGTAGCGGACAAGACAATTACAGTTCGCCAATTTACCTGGAAGTGGAATAGGCATGCCAGGAAGGGGGACACGAAATGGAGGTACCATTACTGGTGGAAAAGCAGGAATTGCTGCAGTTGGCTGCGGCACTGCATGAGGCACTGCAGGAGGCAATGTCTGTGGGACTGGCTGGGGTACAGTCTGCACGGGTGTAGCAGAAGGAGCAGAGGTTGAAACACTGACTGATGGTGTGGCAACTGAAACACCCGAGCTCGGGGTCTGGTCTTGTGTGGTAGGTGCTGATAAAAAAAAACAAAGAACACCTTGTATCTTCGACACTACAATACACTCACTGCAAACATACTGGCGCTCTGTTTCCCAATGGACGTTACAGGAGCAGATAGGCTTAGCTAGAACCAGCAGGAAGATGCTCTTGGACAAAATAACTGCCTCCTCTGTAACATTAAATATTCACATAGAAAGTCAACTTGAATTTTACTTTGTCCTGTTCTTTACACCTAAGGAGTCTCCGCAGCAGTAGCAAGGGTGTATCAAAGGACTAATACAGCCTGAAATGAAATTGTACTCTGTATCCCCGCTCAGAAAAGTAGAAAGGGAACATGACAGAGTGCTTCAAATGGAAAAACATTGTTCTTGTGTTAAAGGAACACAGGTTCTGCATGTTAACAGCAGCACGTGCATGACACCAGCCTGTCTAAAACTAAAACTGTGCTTAGCAAGCTGTGATCTGGGAATGGAAAACTGTCAGTTAAAAATGCGTAAATAAGCAAGGAAAAGGAAAGTACTTTTGTTGAGAAGCTGCAAGAAGTTTCTTGGTGTTCAGTGCCTCCCGGCGGGAAAACACACTGCTAACACTTGACTCCGTATCTCGCACCACGACTCACGTCAGTGCTTGACCGCGAATGAAAACTGCTCCGTATCAGAGCGCTGGCAAACAGGAGGTAGAGACAGTCCAGACTAAACTCACCGACCAGCCGTGCGAATTTACACAGTGAGATTTGGTGAAGGGTGAGGAGGAACTGTTCTAAAAATGAGCTAGTTAAAAAAGAAACCACACCGACTTCTGACCATAGCGTATAGGGGCTCGCTGGGCAGCCTCTGCAGTGTAGTGTTCACTCACTACCAGAAGCATTCCCAGTAACGTACCAGTATTAGCACTATCAAATCAAGATTTTAGATCTGTTGTTAAGTATTTCAGAAAGGATGAAGCTCTCAGCACTGCCTGACATTTAGGGAAACAGAGCAGACAGTCAGCATGTGATTTGTTTGAAGACCTAAGTCGTATCAGTACCAGACAAGGATGAAGCTCAGCCGAAGTTCCAGGGTTTTTACAGGCCAAGTCTGAGAGCTATGAAATTATTTTAAGTGATAGAATTTTATCACCTTGGCACAGACACCAACAGTAACAGGTCTTGAAAGCAAAGACAAAGTTTAGCGGGTAGAAGAGGGAGAAGAGGAACAGGTTCTCAGCGTTCAATAACAGGAAATTGTGCTTCAGAGAAGGTGCAGAAAGCGCCATTCCGGAAGAAGGATCAGTTCTCTCAAGCCTGGCGTGAGGCCAGACACTAACACTCACCTCCTGCCTGACGCATTACTCAGCAAAACGGTTAGAGCAGACCACACTGCAACAGCGCAGCTGAACACAGCACTGAGTTACCTTTCAAATTAAATAAAAGCCCTAAAATGCTTTGAGCAACACTAATTACTTACTACTCTAATCATCGGTCCTCCCTCCAGGCTTAACTGAGAGCATAATTTGAGGGTTACCTAAATTTGACTCCCTTTCACACAGAGATCCCCAAAGTTTGAGTAAAACGGTGAGTAAAGCTTGACTTGTCTCCCCTGTACGGGAAAAAGATGAAGCAGTTCCAGAGCACGCAGCTACGCGCTGCCCTGGAGTGAGAGCCACTTAGCAGCTGCTCATCCCCTGCACGCTCCGGCCTGACTCAGCGATGCGTTTCTGGCAGCGCAGCTAGAGCGACCACGACAACCCAGTGACAGGGCTCCTGGGCAGCCAAACGCTGCCCTTCCGAGAGAGGTGACACCACCCAGGCTGCTGCGTGACGAGCGTGCCTTGCTCTGTGCACGCGAGGTGACCTCAACTCCCTGTCTGCTGTGGACACACTGCTGTGCAAACAGCCCTGCGGCGGCGATGCGCAGCTCTATGAGATGCTCTGCGCCAGAGGCGCTTTGTTAGCACATACACAGACATGCCACAGGACAGCACAGCTCACACTGCTGGTACCACGCGCAGAGATGCTGTAAGCACGTGCGCTGTGTTCGTGCTGCATAAGGTCGTTCCCTTTCCTCCTGAGGTTCCCTGGCCTGGAAAACCTTTAAAAGCAACGGCTGGCCCGTGTGAACAGCAGTCCTCTTCAGGCTACTATCGAAAGGTCATGAGCGAACAACGCCGGCTCTGAGGACTTTCTTTTTCCTCCTTTGTGCAACTCCAGTAAACTGGAACTTACAGGTTCAGTCGGATGCTAATAAAAGCAACGCACCAGAAGCAGCTCCGTGCTGCAGTCAATCAATTCTCCACAGCCCAGGAGCAGCACTCGAGGACCTTACAGCAACAGATGCTGTTTTGGAAACAAGGAGGCAACTGCTGCAACTGTAATTCCTACCTCAGATTAACTTTTCCTGGGAAACGCTTCTAAAACCGAATTATCTATAGTCAAAAGTAAATGGATGCGTAATAGCTTTGAGATGATGCGGTCACGGCAGGAGAAAAATACACAAGACCTAAAGAAGGGGGGTTGCATGCTGACCTAGTGCCACTCTCCTGAAGTAACTCTTTCAGATTGAGAAGAAAAGAAAAAAAGGTTCGCATGCAAGGTTCTTCTGTATTAAATACTACATTTTAAACTCATGCTCGACCTTAAGATGAAACAACTTCCTGCCAGATCCCAAGTTTTTGCCGCAGTAATTCCCCACAGCAGCATGCCCACCACCGGCTCCCCACGACTGCAGCGCCTGAGGAACCCT